>NC_061780.1:2010625-2265625 GCF_022458985.1 Mugil cephalus
AACAGAGTGTGTTATCTGACCTCTGTTTACCTTGATAGAGAGAGGCAGATCCAGATGCTCGGTGAATAAAAGTTGGCTTTGATCAAACCTTTCTTCATCAGATGATATGGATCTGGAGCAAGATTCCTTTAGCTGAAAGGCAGACAGTAAAAGAACAAAAACAATAATGGCGTGCACAGTACAGATCTGGGCAGGAAGTTCTGAAAAAAGTGAGCCGTAGCTACCATTTTCAGTAGTTTCAGGCCATGAGTGAGCCTAGTCTATGATATTTATGGAAAAGGAGATTACATGTAGACTTTAAATTGCCCACTATTCACAATATGACTTATTGCATCAATATTGCTTCAGATATCTCCATGTACAGCAGCTGCTTCTGAGTCTTTACTTAATCAGCAAATGATGTTTTCAAGCACCTGTGCAGGATGTACCCCACCTCTCACCCAATGCCAGCTGGGATAGGCTTCAGCAGCCCCCGTGACCTTAGTGAGGATAAGCGGTATGGAAGATTACGGCTCAGGACACTGAGTTTGCTTTTGGTTTATTCTGTAACTTGGAGAGCTAAGTGTGTTGCAGGGGTGTTTTTTTTTTCAGTCTGTCATTTTAACATTAAGAGACGGACAACATGATCTGGTACTGTCAAGCATGTCCCGTGGTTACATTGTGGGTTAAGCCATTGGTGACACTTTAATACGACATTGGAATCTCAGATTCCTGTTTTGGCTCACTAGCACAAATTACTTGGACACAGAACAACTTAATTATCATTAACGCTTATTACCATACCAGTGTGTTTCTGCTGTGTCAAGACAAAATGTATGAGCTATCTTCTAGTGAACACTAGGTGGCAATAAACTGCCAAAAACAGAGTACCTCTCTCTCTCTCTCTCTCTCTCTCTCTCTCTCTCTCTCTCTCTCTCTCTCGCACACACAGACAAATGGACCAACTGAAGTCTTTGTTACTTACTGCAAACGGTACAAGTACTTACAGAATACATAAAATTGTAAGACTAAACAAGTGTAACAGCAGTGAGAAGAACAGTAATACAAGAACAGAAAGAAAGGGAAGCAAGAAAAGGAGTGAGGAAGAGATGGAAAGAAGAGACAAAAAATGCAGATGAGAAAAAGATAACCCCAAAGCAGGTTGGAAAGGAAAGAAAGAAGGAGAAAGAGCCAAAACGGAGGGGTGTGGTAAAAGAGAAAGGAAGAGCATGCTAGGAAGAGTGTTGGCAGCATGGAATAGAGACAGGAAGAAAATGTGAAGATGGACAGATAAGAAACACCTATGAAGGAAAAGGCAGAAATATCAGCAGTGATGGAGGGAGAGGAGAGAAAAAAGTGAGGAGAGGAGATTAAAATGAAGAGGAGGAAGAGAAAAGGGAGAAAGAGGGAAGAGAGGGGGACAGCATCTGTTTCCTGTCTGGGGTCCAGCTGGAGGTGGAACAAATGACAAAAGAAGAAGACGAAGAGGAGGAGGAGGAGGAGGAGAAGGAGGAAGTACTGGCCAGCCTGAGAACCTGTGTCATACACACATGCTGACTTCCTCAGGGAAAAAAAGAATCCTACTTCCTCCTGTGTGTGTGTGTGTGTGTGTGTGTGTGTGTGTGTGTGTGTGTGTGTGTGTGTGTGTGTGTGTGTGTGTTTTGTTTTAGTTAATTTATTTGTGCAGGTCTTAAGATACATGACACAAAATTTGAATAAAAACATTACCTTCACTAATGTGTGGATTGCTGAGTTTCATATCAGGTGTGTTTCCTTGGACCTATTTTAGACACCCGGTATCTTGACTATTTGATACCGCTAAATCAAACATCCTCGCATCCTCAAACTCATCTCGGGACACACTGGGAACTCTATGCCCAGAACAGCTGTGAATCTTACTGTTCATAGGCTGAAACAAGTACACTCTAGTGGGTAAATTGACATCCTACTCTTCATATATTCATATTTCTTTCAACTCATTTATGCAATTGTGCTGTTTTTAGAATCACTTTTACATCTTTTACAGTTTGTCTGAAAACACCCTTTGACTCACACATAGCAGTCATCTGCATCATACATTTTCATGACCAACAAAAGGCTTTATTCTAATGCAGCTTTGAGGAAAATTGTCAGTAAGCTACTGCTGAATGTTCATCTGAAGACAGTCATACAGACTGGAATAATTTAAATATGAAACAGATATAATAGATTGGTTTCAAGACATTCAGTTCACAAAGGGCAGATGTTAAAAGTCAGGGGAGATTTACTTTTCTTGTATGTGATAACATGTTTCAGAGCGGGGGTGGGGGGCTGGGGGCCTGGGGGGTCTGGTTGGAGGGTTAGGGTTTCCTGATTTGTTTGTTCCTCTCACACACTTTTCTTCCTGGTCCAGGCTAGATTTAGACTTCCTGTTAAGAGCTATTCTCAGAACGCACACTCTCTTACACACTCACACATTCAGAAACGCACGTTCACGTGTGTGTGCTTACATTTATCAAACGTGATCAAACTATCAGAATGTAAACCTTTAAATGATCACATTTTAAAGCGGCAGCAGGTGTCTCCTGGCAACAGTAAACAGTGCACACACACACACCAAGCTAGTTTTTCACACAGCCTTGACAATCAAAGGAATTAATCCTTTTCATTGTGTATGTGCGTGTCTCCTGTTTAGCTTCATAAACAAAGAGCTCTCCCTTCCTCAGGTCACCCTATCCCATAGCCACTCTCTCCTCTATTAAACTCACATATGCTGCATTTGGACTGAAGCAGTAATGTGTGGATTAAAGCTGCAATGATTAGTTTGACTGTGCAGACAGTTCACGTAGTCTCAGATTTTGGAGTACATGTGTTCATTTGCTCATGGTCCACACTGACCGTGCATTCTTGGGCAGATGGTGAAATGTACGCTCCATATACCTCAATCCCAAACTGATCAAGTATCTGTGGGATGATCCACAGAGGCCCCTCCTCTCAACCCATAAGACCCAAAGACCCCCACTAACCATGTCCATTCTCTGATTTGTCACAACTGTTTTGATTTAACAAATAGGAGGAGAATTAGTAATAGCCCATTTTGTGTGTGACGTTCAGTTTTCTTCAATGACTGGGGGTTTGAGATGACTTTCACCTGAACTGGCTGGCAGACTGTTCAGGATGGTGTGATGTACATGCACAGGCAACAGGCGGAGTTAGAGCCCGCCCGTCACCTCCTAGGCCTGTGATTGGCCAATGGGAGGGCTCATCAGTCATCGTTGTCCATGGAGACGGTAATTACTCTTGGGGATGTTTGTGTGTCTGCAGGATCTTCCAGCGACAAAACATCAAACCACAACAGAAACGCTGTGTGTCTCCTCCTCGTGTGTTATTTATAGGCTTGCATATTAGACACACACACAGACGTTTCTGCTGTGAGCCGTTCTGCTGCATGATGAGTTTAGTGCATGTTTGTATGAACATGTGCGCGTGCGTGCACGTCTTTTGATCGGCCTGATGAATGATTATGTTCACAACATCTGCATGTTTTGGTGTGTTGGTGTAGCAGAGAAGTGGGATGATTTTGCTGAAACTTCAAAGCAAAAAGTAGAAAGAAAGATTCAGACATCCTGCCCCCCCCCCCCCCCCCCCCCCCCCCCCCCCCCCCCCCCCACACACACACACACAACACACACACACGGAAGCGCATTTGTGTTTCTATAGTTGTGGGAACTCTCATTCACAAAACACATCATAGCTTTTAACCCTGATCCTAACTTTAAACCTTAACCCTATAACCAAGTCTTCCCAAAGAACCCTCAAGCAGCCCTTTGAAGAAGTTTGCCCATGACAAAATGTCACTTTCCATATGAATCATTACTCAACATCTGAAGTTCTAACGGGTGCTCCTCACTCTGGATGAAGGAGGACAGCCGGACAGAACGGATGCTGCCAACCAACTGCTCTGTCATTACAGATAGACTACTTGTGTGAGTGTGTGTTTGTGTGATAACATCCTTCCCTGCAACTGTTTGTGTTCTTGTTTGATTTATTCTATGGTAAGTCAAATTGTTTAAATATGTCAGTTTGGGTGAATGCGTTCTGAAATCAGTTGTTTACATTTGTGAAAGCGCAACGATATTGGCACCATTCTTTTTCCACATTTTTGGACTGAAATGGAACACAGATTCTGATATTAGATGTGTTATATTTACACACCAGTCTTCACCACATATACCCAAATGTTACTTATATTGTAGATTTATTTAGCCTTTGCACCCACATTTAAAAGCCCAAGGTCAGACATTTTGTCAGGCTAATTGTTTTTCCCATAACTTCTGCAGTGAGGTTTTCTGAGGGACATGTGTCTGTATGTATAAAAACATCAGCAAAACACATAAAAAAAGTATTCAAGCAGCTGTATTATTTGTATGCTGATAGAGTTGTTTAATATTATGTCTCAAGCTAATGAGGTGATCAAATTTTATTCATACTTGAACTGATATCTCGTGGACCCGCTATCCAATTTGGTCTTGTCTTCAGTAGCCATGTTAGCAATATTCATAAATTGATAGCCTTACTTCACAAGCTGATACGATGCGACTCCAGTGGAACTGATGCCTTAAATAACCATGAATCATTTTTGTTTTTAGTTTCCATGTCTGTGTGTGTGAGTGTTAGTCAGTAACTGTGTTTGTGAAGGAGATGGCGCATCAAATCACTCCACCGCTAACAAACGAGCAACAATGAAACCCGAGTCACTTAATTGCTAGTGCTGCTTTCTGTGGAATCTAACCGCATGTAATTCGACCTGCACATCAGCAAGTTGAAACTATTCAAAAAAAATCCTTGTGCATTAAAAGAGGTTAATATTGCCAGAAATACCAATACCTTTCCAAACCACTGTTTCATCACACAGTAATCCTCAACGGTATTGTTAGCTTAGCATAGCTTAAGGTAGCACGCCTGCGACTCAACGTTTGGCAATCCGGCGGGCCAAGGCCACTAAGCCGGGGCCGGAGCAGTGGTCGGTGCAGGGCAAGTTGACTCAGTCTGGGGTTTTAGGGCGGCTGATGTGGTCATGACTGTCCTAGGGTGTGGAGAAAGGGAGACCGGGGGAATTAGCTAAGTGCACCTGGTTTCTGATTGGGACATCTATGAGTCATTTTTAAATAATCGAAGGGCAAATAGAAAAATATCTAGGTGAAATTAGGTAACTGTTACACTTTGTGTTTGCCCATAAGTTTGTCTGAAACAGACAAGGCTTCTGTGGCTCACTGTGCAGTCATTATTGACCTACTTTAGCATTTTAATCTGTGTGAGTCTTTACCCGTAAGTGTTGGTAATGGTAATGTAAGTTATGAATATGTCTTTCTCAGACAGTCTTGTGCAGGAGTATTGGCAGCTGTGATGTTATATAACACACTTGATAAGCCACCATGACAGTTTCAGTAGCAGCACCAGAGGCTGTATGAGTTACAAACTCAAAAATATGATACGCTCTCACCATCTATACAAGTTTAACTATTTAGTTAAACTTAGGTTTTTCACAAATTACGCTGGAATACCATGTGGCTAAATGACTCTTAAATCTGAAACCAGTCAAATTATTTTGTTGATGCGTACCACACTAACTGTCACTCACCAACTGAAAACATCTCTGCTCTCTCATGGGTGTAGTCTGGCACCAAATTAATAAGGCATACTTGAAATACTGACAAATGCAAATGATTGTACTTTTCTACCACAAATTATAATGCAATGAGAACTTGCATATTTGAGTTGGTAAGATCTTGTGTTAAATACTCAAATACATTTCCTGATCCCCAGGTTGAGAACCACTTATAGCCAACAATGATGAGTTATTGTATGGGAGTGTAAACTGGCTACACGTTTCTAGCTGCTCACCACAAAATGTGAATCAAGATTTGTGTCTCTCAAAAACAAAAACAGTGCGTGCTGTGGAAATGGACTGAGCGATTGTTTCCCAACATTGTGAACTTGAGCCTCAAGTCCACATTAAAATGAAAAGTGTGAGAAATGTGATGTGGATGTGGCACTGCGACGACACAATGCGTCCATTCTTTGCCGCGCTGAAGTGCAACATCCTTCCTTTTGTTTTTCCACCACAAGCTGTTTTTTATGAATGAAGGGTTGCACTGAATGAAGCACCTGCAACAGTAGCACCGATGGGAATGAACAAGTGAATGAATGAGTGGGAACACACACAGGTGTTTGAGCATGCACACAGGAAATAAGGAGAAAAAAAACAATCAACTTGAAAATCTCTACTTCATGACAACAACTGTTGATTCGTCTGTTCAGTAGCACTACACATCACTCTTACTTCTGTAAATACAGCTACTTGTTAGTATTATACTGGTGAGCCTGTACTTCCACTAGTGCCGAGTAAGATTAAGGTCAGCTCAACCAAAATAAGTATAGGTATGGAAATCCTGTTGTGTAATTTACTGTATACTATACAATACTGTATGGAACTAATATTTGAACAAAAACAAAAAAGATTATCACCATTTTCTTCATTGAGTAGTGTCTGGAGAGCCTTCTGTCAGGCCTCCTCCCAGAAACTATTCCAGTCTGCCTGTTGCTCAAGAGGCAAAATCTAAGAAAACAAAAGCCTGCAAGTCATTTATAGAGGCTAATCAAATAATCATATTCCAATTTTGATCAACCTCCCAGAAAGGGATGAACACAATGTGGGTATTTTTATTAGAACCTCTTGCGAGGACTCTACAAATAAATCTGCCAATTTTGTATATGAGATTAGATTTGTTTCTATAAATACTGTATGTATAGTAGAATCTCTACACAACTGTACAATACGCTTTATGGAAGAGTAGTGTCTTTACTATGCACTGACAATCTGAATTCTTCCTCTTTTGTGTTCTCAAAGCTTGCACTTTTACCCATTACTCAACTTATTTTCATCTTGTTCTAATTAATCAAATGGAGACTGAGTGTGCTGATGTGGCTTAAAGCAAATCTGGATCCTTCATTTAGTCAATAACAACTTTTGAGCTAGTGTGCTAGGCCAGAAAAAACGTTTTGTCATTAAAAAATCAGTCATCCTTGTAATAAAATATACATGAATACTCTCTGTGTAGTCCTGTGGGTAATGTATAAATCTCTATGTTATATTTTCTTTATATATTTTATGTAGGTTGTAGGTACCACAGGGCATGCTACACTATTGACTGACGTTCTGTGTTTAGTAAAATCTAGTCACCTGAGTCAATGGCTGAGCACTCCTACATCCGCATTCTGAATAATAAAAAATAGGTGTAGGCTCTTCATATGAGCTCTGCTTGTTTTCCAAAGGTATGTGTCACGGTTGTTTCTAGCAACCGTCCAAGAAAGCCACTCGGAAATCATGGAACCCCATAAATAGAGTGCAGCGTCTTCACAACATGATTGTTTGCTTATTGTTTGTGAGCCAGGTTTGATTTCTCAATTCTCTCAATCTCTCTGATCCTAGCTAGAGAAGAATGTGCAGTTGGGTGTTGTCGAAATGGAAGACGATCGGCAAAAGCGTTCAAGGGTAAATAGAGAGTAAACAGTAAACAGCAGCTGGTATCGGCCATGAGCATGTAGGGCAAAAGCCACAGAGCCACACCGTGTCCTGATGCATTCTGCAGGGATTGGAACCAGCAATCGCTGCTGTTTACATTCCTGAGTCTGTGTCTGTCGCTCGCAGACGCTGAGTCACTCACACATGGGAATGCCCTTGGCCTATGTATTTGTGTTTGTGTGTCTGTGTGTGTGTGTTTTTTTCAGCATGCAGCAATTAGCTAATAATTTCCTTGTGCGTGGGCGAAGCTAAGTGTATACTGTACATCCCTGCATGTGTGTGTGTGAGTCATTAATAGCCAGACATGTATCAGGTGAGTCAGTCAGTCTGACAGCTGATAATAAGAGCCAAAGGCTACTGGCATCAATAGAGCTTTCGCTGATAGCCACACCTGGAGACACTTGGAACCAAGACGTAAACAGGCCACCAACAGCAGAACTGCAAATAAAGAAATCACACTGTAGATCAGATCAAACACAAAGTGCAGGCCTCTTATTTTTTTAATTTTATTTTTTGTCTTTCTGCTAGTTTAATATACTGTCTCTGATGTTCAACCCTAACAGAAATATAAGTCTCTTTTTTGGATACATGTTCCACCAGCTAAGGCCAGTTACAGTGATTCTGGACAAACACATATTAGTATACAGTAGGGTTGTGCAAACCATCTAGTATTTGTATTTGTATTTGTACTTGTAGAAGGAATAGGTATTTGTATTTGAATAAAATAAGTGTAAAAAGTTGAGTTACACTTCTAATTTAGTATAAAAATGAGTATTCTTTAATTAGCCATTATAATAATTATGGATGTATATGCAATATTGGCTGATGTTTTGCATTAAATGCAGCTAATAGAGGTGATTTAGGCTGACTTGAAGGGGCAGAACATGACTATGATGATGATTTGGTGCTTTGAGTACCAAGAGGTTGAAAATAAATGCATTCTACAAAAATAGTGATGCAGTTACGTCATATTTAGTCCAGTCAGAGCCTCCTCTGTTACGGAGTTGAGGCTTTTCACTCAATCCAGGCAGGCAGACAAGTATTCATTGTGGTCACATGAGAAAAGACAGCTTTTTGATAGGATGTTGGTCTTGTTCTTGGATACAAATAATTTGAAAATGATTTGTTTGAAATATGTATTTGTAAAAAACACGTTATTTATGCTTTTACGAATACCGTGTTCAGGTTAGGCTCTACCCCTATTATACAGCAATATTCTTGGGCACTTGCAGTTCACACAATGAACAGTGCACACAGCCAAACCTAATGTGTGTTTCGCAGTAGAGTCACACCTGATGTATTTTGTGTCAACTAGCAATGATTGACTTGCCAAAGCTGTAAAGGGAAAGAAACCATGGCAACACAGATCAAGTTACCCTCAACTACTTGGAGTACAGTAGAGTATGATGGCAAAAGCTCCACTTTTAAAATTGAAAGCAATATGCTTTTTTTCCCTTAGTTCTTATTTGCACACTGGCATGCACAAAAGTGCTCCTCAGTGCAAGGGAATGAACATGATTAGACCTGTAAGCATCAAACAAACACATTGTAATAGCAGTGTTATTTTTTTGGTCACTGCACAAGATGGAGAAACAAATCCTGTCATGTAAGTACTAGATTTTAACTGATTTTGACATAGGGCCCCTCTACAATTTTCAGATGTGAGATATTGTGATGTAGAACACAATATAAACTAAGGTGTTACTGACATGCAAAATCTGTATAAACAGTATATTCATAATTTTTATCCACACTTGCAAAATTAGTGGCAGTTTGTTGACTGGTCGTCTACACTGGTCCAGATGGAAATTTCTCAACAAAGACCGCTTCGAATTTGATACAGATGTGCATGGTGTCTGGAGAATACATTCCTGTAATGCTGATGACTCTCTTTATCCAAAACTTTGTTCACCTGTAAAACATCTCAACATTTACTGTAAGGATTAGCAAAAAAAACAAAACTGAATCATTAAAGCCTGACAATATTAATCAGATTGCAAATGAATCGTTCTGACCAAATGCAGCGGTAGTTGGGCGTGTGTTGTTATCAGATATCAGCTCCACCTTTCTTGAGAAAAACATGGATTCTTTGCGAGTTCAGCAGCTTGGCTTTTTTGACGTGCCAGTTTGGTGGCACAACAGTTGTAACTGGAGCCCATTTTATCAAACATTTAGACTCTCTTAATCCAGGTAATGTTTATCAAAATCATCATAAAAAATATTTCTGTAAATGCAAATAAATATATGGCTTTGGAAAACAGCATTAAAAGGTTTCAAATTAAATGGGATGGGTGTAAAACAACACATCAGTGCATGCATGTGAGCATGACCTTCCCTCTCTTCTGTAATCAGTCCAGTATTTCTGAACACCTCCTTTTCCCCCTTCCTGCCATCCTTTTCCTTTTCATTCATTTCTTTCCTCTGTCATATTTTCACCCAGCCTCTTTCCTGCTCCTTCCTTTCTCCCTTCCGTCCTCCATCTGCCTTACCTTCCCTCTCTTGCCATCTCATCCTCCTTTTTCTTCATTTCCTCATCCCCTCCCTACTTTTTTACCTGTCTGATTTCCAATCCATCTCCCGCTCACCTTTCCCTCTTGGTGTAAGCAGAGACTGATAAAGAGACAGATAGAGAGAGTTGGTTTCCTTTTAATCTGCTGGTCCTGATTTTGCCATGACCCCAGGACCAAAAGAGTTGAGTGATTTAACAGTTGCCAGTGTCGATGAGGATTGGGCTGAAATCCCCCCCTTTTCTTGCAACTCATCTCCCACCAAGGACATGCTGACACACACCCGGGCAGAGATGGACATAACTCATTGCTGTGATACACAGTCAAGTAAGGCACAATCACACATAGGTAAACATGCCAACCCTTAAACTACAGGCTCTCAAAAAAAAAAAAAAAACAGCAGTTTTCTTTGAGTGTGATGTTTTTTTTCTGTCTTTATTTTCTGTCGTTTCCTTTGCTAAATTAACTGAAAATGAAATTGAGGCCAGTAGAGTTGGAGTTATTCAGTCTCAGAGTGTGCGTTGAGAAAATTTGTAGATTTACTGCTGGTGTAGATTTTCTGAAAATAAGTGTTAACTTTCATATTTAAATAAAAATGTGTAAAAGGAACCCGATCTAAGTAATAGCAGAGATTTATGAAAATCCTACTGTACAACACAATAGAAAGATATCTGTAGACTGGGTCAAATGATGGCATGATGATGTTATCATCCAACAAGGTAAAACCACATAAGATTCCATATGAGGTTAAATGAGTCACCAGTGTACTTTGCAAAAGAGACCCATGCACACGCTCCCTTGTTGTTAGTATGCGCATGCAAAAACATACACTCATGTTCACAGGGTACAAGCTTTTTACTATTACTACAGTGGCAAGAATCAGGCCTTCTCCTTCTAATAAGTATAATGGCAGATGAAGTAATGTCAAAGTAAATTTAGTTTAACTGATGCTTTTGTTACTAAATTCCTTCAATGTGTTGTCCTCCTCTTCCAAGCATGATGTGAATGAGGCACATCATATTTTAGATCAGATCATGTACTCAAAAGCATGCAAAACTACTACTGTGGACGCGTTTAATTTGTTGTGAAATACAAGAAATTCTCCCAAGTCTGGGGATCTCCACCTCAGACAGAAGACTGTATTTAGTTATTCAAAAAAAGAGATAATCCCATTGTGTAGCTTTGCCACTAACAACACATCACAACTACAGACTTGAGTGCTTTTGTGCTGAAGTCAACTTAGGGAGTGAACCTATGTCTGGAACCTCCGGAAGCAAGATTGCGTTGTACCGTTTTGGGGGTGTGGCGTGTGTGGGATCCTGGAAAAAAGGTCGGGCTGTTTTGACACCTTGAGCTGTAAAGCTTTTGAAAGAGATCAAGAAATCTCAACAGGTGATAAAATAATCCTTTCCGTTACTGGAAGTTATTAGAAAATGCTACCATCTCTCGCTGTATGTGATCCTTCTTTTCCATCTCAGGTAAACCAAATGAATGTTACAGTGGCCACTGATGGAAAAAAGGAAAATATGATGAAGAGCAGCTTGCGAAAGTCACAATCAAGCTCTTAGGACAGATCTATTTAAAAATAATTATACCAAGAGCACAGGTTTGTCTGTTGATTAGTTGCAGTTAGCTCAAATGCGTGTTGTGGGTCCCGAGGGCCTTGGCTGTCATCTCTTTGTGATTGGGTGTGATTTCTGGGAACAAATGGTGACTAACTGTTTTGAGTGAGTCTGTGTGCATGAGAGAAAGAGGGAGAGAGCGGTGGATTGGTTTGTAGACACGCATATACCAATACACATTTGAACGTGCATACATAATATGTGTATGCCTACATCTCTGTGTCTGTGAGATACAAAGTACACAAAGACATGTCTGTACATCTGTGTGTGACAGACTTGTTCTCTGATTGGCTGTCTGAACATCAACATGTTTACAAAATAAAAGGCAGTCAGCCAGCTATTTCCTACAGCACTGTCTGCTTTGAGTTTGTACATTTGTGTGTGTGTGTGTGTGTGTGTGTGTGTGTGTGTGTGTGTGTGTGTGTGTGCGTGTGTGTGTGGTGTGAGAAGAAAACACCAACAGAACAGACACAAACAAACATCCCGTGTAAGGTCATAGAGAATTGTCTCGTGATACTGTTGGGAATTCACAATCTGACATTTGACCCAAAACCTCAACATGTGACTCACAAAATGTATACTTATTAGTTGCCTTTCATGTGATGCAACACACCCCCTCAGAAATCCTGGAATGTCTGACTATGGAATGATTTCATCACCTCACATGCATGTTTTATTATTAAATATCATTAAATCACTTCTAAAGTAAGCTGTATTGAAATGTTGTTGGAACAGTTGGACCAGTTTGTGTGATATCAATGAATTTGAAGGAATTAGAAACACACAACGTTCCATCAGACTGAAACTTGAAAGGGAGTCCTTATTGTATCTTTTCTTATGATTCTTAGAGCAGACAACCTATGATAGTTAAATACTTTGTGGGATAAGGCCAAAACTATAGGAGGCTGTATTTTCCTTTTTGGAAAAAAAGGGGATTGGAAGGGCACTGAAACTCGCTCCATCCCAAATTCACCTGAAACCATAAATGTTTAAAAGCAGTTCACAAATAGGCATGAGGAGTTTCCATTAGCAGTGGCCTGGGGGCAGTTTGGTACAGTGGCTGATAGAGCTCAACCTTCTGTAACTTGTTAAAGCATGTACAAATATACAAAACACCAGGAAATTAAGAATACGTTTTCATCCATTTGGCAACAAGTGCACTACAACAGAAACGAAAACAGAAATGCACTGTAAAAACTCATGACACCAGCAAGCACAAAACTGTGCTGTAACAAACTTAAATGACAACAGAATTGTTCCCAGGACCATAGAGTGGAGAACTGCATGGTACTAGAAGCACTTGTCGCCTTGTTGCCTTTTTGACTTGTTAATGTTTGCTAATGGTGAGTGGAAATAAGCAAGAACATAAGTTGCTTTTCCTCTTATTATTATTATTTGTAACAATCTGATTTATAAGAAGCATTTTGCTGTACTGGCTGCCAGTTCAAATAAACTACACTATACAGTACAGTCTGTATGTCACCATTCCTTCATAATACTCTATGCAGCTTCCAATGCAGTGTTATTTGACTATTGTTCCATCCTCTACGTGGAAATGAGTGAATTTAAGAATGGAAAATTAACTTTATTGAACTGATTACCCATAAAAAATGGACCAAAGTCATTAGTTAGTCATTTAACTTTCTTATCCCCTATGAACTTAACAGGTCTGAAAATAACTATTAATATAATAGACAGCTGAGACAACGTTAGCATAACTTTGCAAACTGAGTTGTGTATTCTGTCAGATTATTTGAATTGGCAACCAGTAAGTGTTTCAAGGGTCCTGGGAACAACTCTGTTGTTGTTGCAGTGTGTATGCCAGTGTTGTGAGTTTTTGCAGTAGACCTGTTGTCAAATGAATAAGGGCATTTTCTGAATTTGCTTGTGTTTTGTGTTTTTGCAGGCACTTTTTTCAAGTTACAGTGCATTGACTGTTCTCGGTGGCCATAGTCTGGGGTGTTTAATGCATTGCTCAAGGGCACTTCAGTCACGGATGTTTAAGGGAGAAAGCGCTGCTGCTCAAACCGCTGGGTCACAGCTTAATTTGTTGGGCACAATTCTTTAAGTGGATTCAAAGACATTTGTTGCTGTAAGGCACTGATTCCATCATTGTGGTACATCTGTGGGGTTTGTGGACTTTTTTTCATTCAGTTAATTTTCCAAAAGTGGATGCATTTATGGTTTGAATAAATAAAAGGCAAGACAGAGACCATTAGCCGAGAGCACAGAATACACCTCCCACCAACCTGAGTCAAGTAAAACACCAAGAGGAGATAACAAAAAGAGAAAAGGTAGCTAGAAGTAGGAATTTATTTATTAGAAAAAAATGTTTTGGGATCCGATATTGGTATTGGTATATGACATTATGATCAAACACCTATTATATTCTAAAATTCTTGTTAATTTTTTAAAATGTGTTCAGTCCCTATAATTATAATTAATTACTGATTTGATATTTGTATACGATCTTCTTGGATTTCTATTGTTGATAATGCTATAAGCTGTGCATATGTTGGGTTGACAGATGAGTGATGGATGACTGGTGACAGGCATCATGAATGAGAAGTGAACCTGTGATGCTGTGGTGATACCCTTTGAGAGCCACTGCTGATTGTTGTCAGTTGAGCAACTGAGAATTACCCTCCACTAAACGTGCTTAAGTTCCCATTATTTCACTGGTGAAACGCACATGATCTGGTACACTATTTTATTTATTTTCCTGAATCCGAATCAGTAGCCCTCCCTATCTGGAAGTTCATCGAGTCCATGTCATGTGACCCGATTGACTGACACACATTTCAGGGTTGCTGTACAAAAGAGAAGTGACACATAAGATGTAGTATGAACTGTAAGAGGATCTCTCTCACCACAGAGAAGCAGACAAGACTTTACTGTCTGGATTTTCACAAGTAGACTGTTGTTCCTTTGGAGCACAAGCAACAACAAATGAAGTCATCACATGTGGAAGATATACCAACATTATGTCAGATGATTTAGTGTCTTAAAAATGATAACTTCTAAAACATTTATTTTTCTAGTGTGAATGAATCTTTATGTCACATATTATAAGTCTGTCTGTCACAAGTGTGGATGTGAGTCATGCAACGCAAGTGGAAACTGTGAATCTGACAACTTCAGGTGACACAAAACAAAATGCACATTTACAACTTAATACTGACTTTGGCACAACAACTTATTTTCATGTCTTCTTTACTATGGAACGGATGGAAATATTGGTTTAGCATTGTCACACAAAACAACTATTTATGATTTTATCTGTGATCCTGCAGCTCTGAATGATATGAAGACATCTGCAAATATAAGCAGAAAAGTCAGCAGTACACAGGTCAGAAAGGAGTAGAGATCATTGTTATTCCTGCATCCAATTTTATATATTTTTTAGCGTTGCAATGTAAAGGATTTGTACTGAGACACAATAGCATGTATAGAATGTCTATATCACGTACATAATGTACAGTGTACTACCTAAGAAAAACATGTGGAAGTTCAAGGAAATTTATAGAAAGGCCTTCAATTAATGTAACTGAACGATCACTCACATGTGTCAATTGTTCATTTGTTTAAATATGAGCTGGAAATTGGTCTTTTTTGGTCACATTGGAAATCTAATTCCATGCAACCTTTCATGATTATATTACTAATACCTGACAACTATTAACATTATAGTTTTTAAGATGTTTGTTGAAAGGTACATATGTGGACAGTTGTTATGTGGAGTGGAGGTGTTAAGTCATTATGCCATTGTAGCCCACAAATGAAAATTTAATATGCACTCAATCAGTGATTGTAGTTGAAGTAAAGGTGTGTATAATATGTTTTAATTTGCTTATTTTGTTTAGGAATGCCTTTGTTACCAGCTGAAGTCAGATTTTGTCGCACATTCAGTTAAGAGCACTGCAGCAGTCAGAATACACTACTCGGCCTTGTTGCTTGTGAAGTGGAGGATCACATGTGCATGTGACCAAATGTAAACACAGGTAAGATGAGCACT
Organism: Mugil cephalus; assembly: GCF_022458985.1. NCBI lineage: Eukaryota > Metazoa > Chordata > Actinopteri > Mugiliformes > Mugilidae > Mugil > Mugil cephalus. Next base: position 2,026,313 of record NC_061780.1, read on the forward strand.
GTCAGGGGAGTCAGGGTATAATGGTGATGGTGACATCCATACGCTGACCTCTGACTCCAACCAGAGGAACTGGACACCCTGCTGTGAAAGGTACATATGTGTGAAATGACACAGAGACAAGTGTAAACACAGACACAGTAAAGCAAGATGCAATTGTTTCTGATATCTGGAAAAACATCATCAAGTTTTATTTTGTGTGTGAATGCGTGCGCACACATGTGTTTCCGTTAGTGTGTCCGTGTGGAGGAAGTCGATCAGTCAGTAGAGTTGAAGGTAAACGGTATTTAGTCTTTCTGAGCCCTATAGTCATGGGGCTTTGATGTGAGAATGGAAATGTCTGTGGGTGTGTATATGTGAGAGAAGGAGAGAGAGAGAGAGAGAGAGAGAGAGAGAGTGTATGTGTGTGTGCGAGAAAATCACTAGGGGACTTTCTGTGTGTGTGCTTGTGCCACCAGAGGACAACACCACCAATTTGGCCTCCAGGTGTGCCCACTGACTTTGGGACAGATGCCAACTTCAAACAGGCCTTTGTCCTATTTCTCCTCTTCATCCTCTGATGGATGAAAGGACGAACTAGGAAGACATAACACAGACAGAGAAAGAGAAGGAAGGTGATCAGGGGGGTCGGGAGTGTGGTGGCACTGACTGAATTAAAGAGGGGAAGGAAAGAAGGAAAAAAGCATGTTAGAAGAGGATCATAGCACAAATGACAGAAATACAAATGAAAAGGTGGACATGAATTATCTGACCTTATGGTCACTGATATATATATATATGTGTTTTTCTGGTTGTACAATCCCATCTTATGATTTTCATTAGTGATTGAAACTACATCAAGTTTCTGATCGTTATCTATTGAATCAAAATGATGAATAAAATTTTCAAATTTTTAATCAGGTTTTAATCATCCGTTAACTCATCTGCCCACTGACTACAGAGATCTGTCAGGTTTGTCAATGAAAAGGAAAGAAAAGCAGTGGTGGAAAATGTACATATAAAATACAATATAAGTATGCATGTATAAAATGAATCACACATAAGTAATCAAATCAAAATTGAATTCAAAGTTTTATCCCCTGGGCAAGAACTAAAAACTGATAGCCTCTCATAAAAGTTTGTCAGAGATTCTTGAAATGATTAGGCGAGGGCATTATTTCCACATGGAATGGGACACAGCTCCTCCCTCGTTGTTTAACGTTCACTGTTGTGCTAAAGTCTCTCCAAACATTTCTTTGGAAACCAGAGATCTCCTCGCTTCTTCACCACATGCTTTCTAGATAACCAACCACATTCTTTTGTAGTTGTTTGCATACTTACCTCTGTTGTACTGAGAGAACTTAGACCAAGCATCAACTCATCTTCTGACAGCTGAAATGTGTATTTGTGCAATTACGCATCGTATTGCAGACATGGCCTTGGATTTTTATTTCTTTATTTATTTCTGATGGTGCGCACAAACCACTCTCCAAACTGAGGCAGCACGTTGTGCAAATGTATTAAAAAGCAAATAAGTGTCCAAACCCTACAGAGATTACAGAAGAGCTGGGAAAGTTTTGCTTCAATTACCTACAATTGTCATTTGTACAGCTCAATATTACAGACTCATACTTTCTATTCATGATATGGATCACATAAAACACAGCATTGCTATCTGTTCCAGGATGGACAGACATTATCTGTACAGATCAGAGTGACATATTGTATTTACCCATATACACATACATGGAAAAAATACCCCGACACAATCCAGAGTTGTTGAGTTGAGCGTTGCTCTGTGTTTGGGTGTGGAAGGTGCATTAAGACTAAGTTAATCTTTTGGATGTACCAACTGTGCTGTGGGTTTTCTTCAGAAGTTTATCTCAGGTAGATTCCCCCCTTGAATTACCCAATGAATGTTGCTATAAGATACTAAACAGCATCCATCTGAGAACACAAACAGATCTCTGAGCAACTCATGCGGTGCTGCTAATCTTGATCCCAGAGTTTTATCTGAACGCAAGTAATCCTTTCAGTTCTTTGGAAAGATATGGTCGTAAAATCCTGTCCATCAACTCCAGACAAGCTTTGCTTGTGGCATAAATCAGAATAATGTGGGAAACTCCCACATTTTTAGCACCCAAAAGTCACCACAAAGTCTTGGCTAGTATTTACTATGCTCTCTCAAGTTACATAACAAAATACAAGAGAAAAATACCAAAAAGCAAACAAACAAACAAAAAATACTTGAATCTTGCGTCTGAGTATATATTTTGCTGAAGATCTCCACACCTCTGTCCAGTTTTTATCAATCTAAATCCATTTAGCACAGCTTGCAAATGACACGTTACTCCAATTAAAAGAGTTCTCATTATCCGATTGAGACACCCAGATAATGTGATTGGAATTGGAGCTTTCATGCATGCTCCACAACCACTGCATTGGTGTGTGGCCCCAGAACAAAAACTTCCAAGAAAGCCAGTCACAGAAGAAGAAGAGGAACGGAGATGCTAGAAGAACTGTCTGAGGGATAGCGCATATCTTACCTGCACCAGAAGTAGCGTGAACATTACGTACTTTTTGACAGTAATAGACATTTAAACAAACAAACAAACAAACAAAAACAAATGAAACACACTTCACTTGAGATCAAAAATACTTACTAATCCCAAGTAATTTCCCCTTTGAAATAAAGGATAGTATTTTGAGCCATTGTCAATACTGACTAGTGGTTGTGCCAATGCACAATAATCTGAAAAGGCATCCTCTAACAGACCAATTTGTCTAAATCCCCTTGACAGTAGTCAAGTCCTATACACGGAAAAGGATATACCGCTTTTTTTTTTTTATCATGGCATCATTATCCTATTTTACAACATGCTGTGAATTATTATTAAATGCTATTGATGATGCTAATTTATACATGTTATACTTATCTGTAGTGCATAGTGTTGATAAATTCATATGATGTATTTGTTAACATTGTTGCTGTGGTTGTAGAGTGTGATGTCAGTGAATGCACGAAAGAGAGATGGAAGCTATGGTAGTTTGGGAGTTTGCTGAGTCAGAGCCACATATTAGAAGTGTCAGACTGATGGTGTTTACGGTGGTGCCGTGGGCCAACAGTAGCCCATGTTCAAGCTTTAAAAAAACCTTGCAGAAAACCCTCCATAGCTTCCTTTGAGACGCTACAATATGAATTTAGGTCAATAATATAGATTTCATTGTTGCCAAATACTACTTTCTACTGTGATTTTATCAGTGAAAACATTGACAACTAGTCGATGTTGACTAGACTTTCACCACATAAGACACTTAACCCCTAGTACTGACATAGTTTCATGTGATTCTTTTAAAAATTCTGTGAGGAGCATAAAACCTAAACCTGCTTCTATCGTCAAAACTTCATCAATACCAAAATTAAAAGTGATTTCTTCTTTTGTGGGCATACCAGCATCACCATCACATACGTTTTTGCAATAAATTGTGTTTGCAGTCCTATTGAGAAACACTAAAACGGGAGTCAGACGGGGTTAAAAATCACATATTTCTGTAACCATAGCACCGCAGCCGTCTGTCTGGCACGCTGCGTCTCCTTTCCCTATCAAAACCGCCGACTATTGCCCAACCAGAGCTACAATGAGGACTAATCACATTTAATGCTACAGGTATTAGCCAGGTACAATGGCGAACGATGAGTCATGAAGAGACAGACACAATCGAAAGCAAGAGGGATTTTGGCACTAATAACCTGCTCTCCAGCCTCCATGCACACACACTGACAAAGCTACTCTTCAGACAGAAATCGGAATGAGCAAGGGCCAACAAAGTAAAACACACCCTGAGTAGGTGTGTTGCCGTTACAAGAAAAAAAACAGACACAGACAGACTGAAAGACAGACAGGCAAAGACAGGCTAACACACACACACACACACACACACACACACACACACACACACACACACACACACACACACACACACACACACACACACACCCATACTGCCCAGGTATGGCAGGTAAAAGTCTGAAAGAATGTTAAAAAATAAAATAAAATAAAACAAATTCAAAATAATAAGTTGTCACAGCTGTTACTTTGTGTACCTTCATTTATTCATCAGATAAATTATGAAAATTATACTTAAACATCCTTGTCTTTGGCAAATATTGTTATTATCCAACTTAGTTGGAACAGCATATGTGTTCTGAAGAAAATGAAATTATGTTTTCTATCAACACAATGAGCAAATTATGTTAAATGATATATTTAGCAAGTTGTTGAAACTAAATAACACAATAAGACTCAAGGAGGACATTTAATATTCTCCTAGTCTTGACCTGAGAGCTCTTGTTTCCTAAACTATGAATGCTTTATTTAAAAAAAATAAAATAAATAAATAAAATAAAAATAAAAAATTCAGACAATAAGCTCATATAGAAAATAAATCCCCAAAAATTGCTTAATACTAATTCAGGAGCCGTAGTAATGGATAGTTGCTTACTTAAAGAGATACAAATTCATTTAAGGTTTAAAATAATAACATTTATCATTTGCTCTGTGTGATACATACACACATACTCTCTGTTGATCTGGATCACAGGAATTGCCTTTGTCCTTCATCCCTATTCATTACATCTGTTTGGTACCACAACTGACAAGCAAACCCTCTGTCGCCACATTGGCTCCTAGGACATACTGTACATGTATATTTGAAATTGTTGAACTGACTTAAAAGACAGGATTTAAAGATTACAATGACTTAAAAGCGCACTCCTGAGGTGGGGGAAGGGGGGGCGTAGAGATCATGTGCAACAATCACTTACAGCAGGGTGAAGCCCACACACACAGAAGAACCACAAACATGTGTCTGTGCACATACACACACAATCACATGCAACTCAGGCCCACAAACAGATCCAGAACTGGATCTATATGCTGGAACTCTCTCTCACAGTAAGTCTGCACACACACCATCATTTGCTGAAATTGGCTGCTCTCTAAAAGAGCTATTTTCAAGAGAATAAAGCAAATTTACAAGAAACCTGGACAATTGAAAACCAATGCTGATCTGTTCTACCAGATGTTTTGCTCAGTCTGTTAATGTCACAGAAACAAGGAGGTTGTCTATCACTAAGTAATGTATACATTTAGGTTTCCAAGCAGGGACAATAATCACTACTGAATTGGATCTAGTTTAACAGCCCATAAACTTAGCAGATGTTAAATGATATCACACAAGGAGACCTTTACGCTTCATATAATGTTTTTTTTTTTTTTTTCTTTTTACAAGTTTTGAATGGGGAGTTGGAGTTATGTTTGAGATTTGCAAAGCATCAGAGAACAGCTGTAGAAGTATGCAAGCTTAAAGCAAGAAGGGAGTTGCAGTAGTCTAAGTCCAGTGCTTGACAGTATGACAGTTCACATCTTGGGGATCACACTTCAAAGTAATCCAACAAACGTGTAATTTTATCTCCACATGAGACAAAAGTTAAGTGATATCCCAGCTTTCATTGGGGCTTTGACATATAGTATAATATATGCAGTATGCCGGAACATGCACTTAAAAAATCTAAATAATTATGCATAAACCCACGACTGTTGTGGGTACTGCTTCACTAGTTATATTATATTATATATATGTGTGTGTGTGTGTGTGTGTGTGTGTGTGTGTGTGTGTGTGTGTGTGTGTGTATACATTATATCACTGCCAGCAAATGCACATATTTCAAATTTAGCTTCTCTACTTGCATTTATGTAACTGACCATGTGACCTGTGTCTGCTGTACGACAGCAGTGTGAATCAGACAGTCAGACAGCTGGACATGTGGAAGTAACTGACCTGGATCCACAGAGGGAATTTCCAGCTCTCCTCTTCCTCCCTCACTCCTTCCTCCTTTCCCTTGCCCAAAAAAAGATTTTTTGCATTCCTGCCAGACAGAGAAGAGTGAGAAGAAAGCGAGGAGAAGAAGGTGTTTGCAGTATAGAGATGAAGCTTGGAAAGTATTTTCCATGGCTTGTTATTGTGGCTTATGAATATAATTTCTTTCCAGATGATGTTGACTTCTTCTGTCTGGTAACAATGTAACATGATAGATGCACAGAGTTTATTGAACACTTTACATTTTGTTTCTGTTACGTGACTCAAAGTTGCCCACTTTTCCTAAAGTTCTTTTGAGAACAGACAGACTATGGACTCTTAACATTACGTACATCAGTCTCCATCTTCATTCTCCCAATCTTTGCCTTTATTTGCTAGAACCTATTGCTATAGAACCTCTATATTTAGTATAGCTGTTCAGTATGTGGCACATACACACATTAATTTACATTGAGTTTTTCTGCAATAAACTGAATTGCATTTGACATTTAGAAAGGCGGATTAACAATACATGTCAGGATCGAAATGTTATACTGTGATATTTTATTTTTATTATTTGACTGTCATGGGTAGAGTAGCTTGATGGAAACATTGCGTAGTAAAATGAGTACGAAAGGCCTCTTGAAGTACTAAAAGACTCTCAGATCATGAGTAAAATCCTCAGCTGAGTCAAAATGCCAAGCAGCAGAATGCAATGAGTGACAGCATCATTATACTATTTGATTTCACCCGCAATGGAAAAAAAAATATATATATTAACAACATCAAGCAAAGAGTGAAAACATAGGAGGGAAAAGGCTGAGTGGAGTAGGTGGTGTTGCAGTAGAAGCAAACCATACACGCATGCAGCAGAGGGAACACTGATGTGGTTAACACAGAACTCTGTCATCCACCCACATATACATACAGTGTAGAGACATCAGTATGCATAGAGTTTTGTATAATTACCTTAATAGTTACAATATTAAAAAATAATGAACTCCAACCCGAGCACTTGAAAGGTCACAGGTGTGAATAGTTTTTTTTTGTTTGGGTTATTGAGTCCTAAAAACGTACTTTTCTTAGACAAAACGCCTTTGTGAAGTCATCTGTACTTGTTTTTGCTTGTGCAAGAAGTGAAGGAGGATGGGTAGGCCTTTAATGTCTGACAGGTACAATGTCAAATATACAGCAGGATAAATCTGATCCTGTTGTTGCGTCTTCTTCTGTTGTGAAGCTCTGTCTCCATCCTGAAGTGCAGCTTTCGTCCAGAATGAGCAGAGAATGAAAACAGGCCTGGTGGACAGACAGTCATCTATTGTTCCTGAACATGTTTGAAATAAAGGACAACAATACAGATTTTGTTATTCCTCCTGGGACATACAGAGCATGGAAACAAAGTCACAGTCCTGATCCCCCGTCCATTTAGAGTCAGTGTGTGCATCTAATTTCTTTCTGGCGTCTCTTTGTCTCTCTTTTTACAGTGTTCCTTTTATATTTTTTTCTTTTATTATTCCTTCATGCAATTTTTCTCCAAGCTATCTTTTTAGTATTTTCATTTATTTAAGACCTATGTTTAACATTGAGCACAGTTGTATTTGCATGTGAGGGAAAATCTTGAGTGGTCATGCAGACCATCTACATTTTCCCCTGAGGGGAAAAAAAAAAAAAATGATGGAGCTGTTACCGTGTAAGGGAATGTATTACCTCATTAATGAGGGCCACTCTTCCTCTCCTCAAAGTCAAAAACTGCATTGCTTTGGCTAGATGTTATGGGCCTGCACCTTAATGTCAAATATTAATCTCACACCTCACACCAGAAATACTGGTGATTGCAGCAGTTTTAATGCACCTGTGCACTTCACCAGAACTACCCGCCAACCCCACGAACCTTTCAAGCTTTTGGTGAATATATGACATTTACACTTAACTTCATCTTTAAGCTCTCTCTTTTTTAGATTTCCTTAACTATTTCATTAATATTTTACTAATGCCTTCCTGCAAAGACTGTGAGAGAATCTGTGTGTTGTAATTCCTACATCTGTTTACTGAATCCCCCCCTTCTCTCAGCGATAGCTCACTTTTTAACCCTGGGTTTGAGCTCAGACATTTGGAGCTGAAGGTTGGACAATAATAATTTTTCTCTTGTTTTTTCTTTGTTTTGTTTTGTTTTGTTGTTTTTTGTTTTCCAAAATATGTGTGTATAAAATACTGGTGGTTCCAGTGTTAATCATCATCATCTGTTAATGTCTGGTTTAGAAAGACCTGAAAATCTTCTGAGTGACCTAATTGTGTATGAAACCTGTCCAGGAAGAAAGTAAACATGAAGGTCTCGCAGAGAGATCTGCTTGAGATAAGAACCGATGCTCACTGGCTTTCACTGCCTGTATCTAAGTCTTTTTTTTTGTTCTTTAATTCTCTCTCAGTCTTCTCTTTTTTGTTCATTTTTAATCTTTGTGTTTGCTCTCATTCTTCAGATTCCCACTGACTGTCTGGTCATCTTATATCTTCATGTCTGTCTGTCTTTAGGTCTGTATAGATGTCTGTCTCCATCTCTCTGGGTGGTCTGTGGTCCAGCAGCCTCCTCTTCTCCCTCCGGTGGTGGTATGAGGGTGTTTTTTTGGGAGGGGGTTAAAGGGAAGGGGGTACATGTTGGGTATTGGGGGGCTGGTGGCAGTTACTTCCTCGTATGCTCTCCTCCCACTCTCATTTTCCCTCCACTTCCTTCCCTCCCGGTTGTTCCTGGCCCATAAAGAACATAACGTGCCCACACACCAGCGCCAATGCTAAAGTGCCCCCCACCGTTCTCTAACTCCACTGAAAAATAAAAAGTTTAGGGGTTAACCGCTGAAACCCAATGACTGCTAACACCCCTGCTTCCCCACCAGCACTAACAGACACACACATACAGTACCACCCCTGCTCAGCTTTGTGTATATAAACTGTGGTTGCTCATGGGCGGAATGACAGACAACAAGCCGTGCAAAGACACATATATACAATATAGTCACATTCACCCACACTGATGCAGACACACACAGCATCATATACACACACTGACAGACAAACAATATACATGCCACACGCAGAGACTATCGTCGACACTGCCATCAAAGAGCTATATGTCGCTTCCTCTCTTTTTTGTCTAATCTTTTTTTTCTCTAATCTGCCACCCATTTTACCATCAATAACCTGGTTGCAGTTAAGGGGGATTTCCCTCCTCCTCAGATCTGCGAACCACAACAGCCCAAAAGGCCCGTAGAGGCCGAAAAAGGAGAAAGCAGTGAGTGACTGGCATGTGGTGTGTGCAACACTGTCTAGTTCCTTTTCTGTGCGTCTTTTAAAATACAGATTACAAAACAGACACAAACATGTGCGAGTTGGTGTGCAGCTAAATCACTCTCACATGGGTCATTGTTAGCCTGTTGTTAGCTCTAATCCCACTCTCACAAGAGGCCGATGGTAAACGTTCACTGCAGTACCACTTAACCCAGATATACTGTGGTTCTTACAGACAACCATGAGAGGATATTTGGTGATGGTAAATCTGATGGTAATTCTTTTGTGCATACATTTGTGCAGAATGTATAGTCTTCTTCAGTGTAACATATGTGGATAGTTTGAGAACAGTACATTTCACGACATTTGAATACCGTATATATAGGTTCGGTCTACTTCATGTACTGCTTGAAAAATGTGTAGGGTTTGAATTACTGACATTAACCTGAAGACAGGATTAAACCTATTAAATCAAAGTTAGAAATGTGGGCAAATTATTAACAAATGTACCTGAGCAAACGGACTACTCTACCCATGCTTAGTTTTCCAGCCTATATAAAGTTTGATTGACTGATATATTTTGGACAAATTGGTCATAATGTGTAATAGTACTGATATGAAACATAATGTGCTGGTTGAGTCTCACCAGTCAGTTAGACCCAGAGCATCTAACTAACATCATGATCATTATAGTGTTTAGACAAAAACACAGTGACAATTCGCAAATAAGGCCATTTTTACACCATAAAAATCTGCACTGTGTCAAATGGACTGGTAGGTAATTTTCCATGGGTGAGACACATCTTCTGTTTCATTACGTCATTGTCACTGCTGATAAGAACTTAACACCGATTAGCACTGAAAATGATGATGACCCAGCGTACGTCTGTAATCTGCGGTGATTATTTCACAATGGTCTCCCACACACACACACACTGACATTAAGACGCACAGAGCAGCTGCAGAAGAATTTCTTAATTTGCTTCTCACGGATTAACCAACGTAGATTTTGCGCGGCGCCTGAAAGTGACTCATTAAACTCCTCAGCGAGGATTAGCATGAATTTAGCACTTAGCTCAATTAGCAATTAGCAAGGCATAAGCCACCCTTATGACTTCATCTAGGGATTAGATGATGAGGATCAATTTAGCATTTAGCTTGATTAGCAGAGCATCAGGTGTGTCAATGACTCATAGAATATAGATTAACATAAAGTTAATGTTTGGTCCAGTAAATGAGCAAAACATATCTGATCCACAACATAGATGAAGCTTCATTTATTGATTTATAATTTATAGGATGCAGTTTCACATGAAATAAAAGTAAGATCATAAAATTCTCATATCTTAATAGTATAATTTCTGGTATAACCTTAGAGAGTAACTCATCCGTCTCCTGCCGTGAACAGTTTTCCATAGTAACAGCAAAAATATTCAAGACTGAAAATAACACTAAATCTTACTGACTAATGGGAGAGCGAATGCTAGACAGCACTAACCATGCAGACATTGAGTCACTAACATCTTCTTTAAAACACTTCTGCTTTTAATGGTGTGTGGAGGATGGAGAGTGTGAGAAAAAAAGCAAAAATACAACTCGTGTTATTTCAGTTTGTCTGCGTGAGAATAACGTCACTGAAAAGAGTTCCTTCTTCTTCGCACGCGAAAGCGGACAACTGACCCACTTCCTGTGGGCCCTGAGCAGGAAACAGCGAGGGACCCTATGATGTTTGTGTAAAGGGCTGTGTGTGTCAACTGTAACCCAGCTTGTGTTGTCTTTCACTATTGGTTGTGTCTTCACTCACTTTCAACACTGTGTTAGCCAACCAGATGCCACACGCAGTTGCAATCCAACACTTTTCACTTTTGCATAATGATTGTCAAACTTCCTCTCACTGCAAAAGCTGTTTGCTGCTTCCATGCATCAAAATAGACTGGGGTTTACAGTTACAGTTGTCTGCACTATAACGCTAAAGTTAATCAATTCAAAATAAAGAAGACATATGGCTAACAGGAGATTTGTCAGAGGATGCGAATTGTTATTTAGCTTCGATTGAAGCCACTTCTCTTATGGGAATATGAATTGAACTCAGTCACTTCATTTAAGTATTTTTGTATTCAAAATTTATTTAAAAAATGAAGCCACCTATGGATTTCTGTAATTGGATGGAGAAATGGTGCACTGCAATTTGTGAATATCAAGTGATTTTTTCAAGTGATTATTTACCAAAAGAAGGAAATGAAGATTCAAAATCAAGATTTAAAAATAATGTTACATTCTTTTCTATCATATTTTTGCAGATCATAATTGATTTGTCAGTAAGAGTCGTGCCATAAGGATCTCATTGTGATAGCAATAGTGTGGTCATCTGGTCCACACTCTCTGATCTTGTCTTCTCTGACTACTTACTTGCCACTCACACAGATGATGCTACTGAATGCATGTTTATAGTTGTATGTACTGTCTTCTGTCTGTCATATTATTTGCACTGTCATCTTGAGTGTGAGGTCCTGTCATTCTGCTGCAAGGGCCATGGTCATGTCACTCTTTGGACCCTGCATTCATCTAGTCATCTAACAATGCAGAGATCGACCACAATGGAGAAACATGAAGTAATGCTTCTACTTTTCTAAAATTTTGATTTGCTGGTTGAGCAGATTGTCCACTGTTTTGTAGTCGGCCCCAGTACATGCCAGAGTGTCCCTGAGCAAGACACTGAATCTGAAATTGTTTTGAATGGCACCACTTCAGATGGCTGCTTCTACCACCGATGTGTGAGTGTCTGTGTGTGAGTGTGTGTGTGTGTGTGTGTGTGTGTGTGTGTGTTTTGTGTGTGTGTGTGTGTGTGTGTGTGTGTGTGTGTGTGTGTGTGTGTGTGTTAGTGAACAGTGTGGAATGGAAACATACGCCCCAGCTAGACTAGGACTAGGACCATTTGTTTTAATATATAAAAAAACCATAGGGGGGAGTTTTAAGTAAACAAACATGCTACTTGCAAAAGTTCTTATTGAGGCTTTCCATATCTAAATCACATAATTTATGTAAACATCATCTATCAAACTTTTGTGAAAAGATGGAGACTGGTCATGACAATGCAAGACTGAAACATTAAAGGATAGCAGACAAATGTTCCACATGTCTCCTGCTAAGAATCTGAGATATGTTTCACACATAGTTTGGTGGCATTAGCTGGGCTCCATGTTGCAACATTGAATGCACATCTCTGTATTGAATTACACATTTATCAGATTTGCTTTCTACTTCAAAAGTCAGGTTGCATTATGTTCAGTGGTTTCAGGTTTTTCAGTGTTTGAATAATTATTGCATGTTATTATAGTTTAAAACCAACAGGCAGGTTGAACTGTTCTCTGAATAAATGCGAGTATGGCGAACATGACTTTGTAGATTTGCAGATGACCCATCTATTCTTAATTCCTCTTTCTCATGCGTTCTCTCCATTTTTTAAGCTGCGTGTGCTCGTTCAGCACACAAAATCTTGCAGGAAGATGAAGTGAAAATGTGTTGAAAGTGAATGTTTTTCACTCATTTTGTCAGGCGCGCAGGAAGCTGAAAGAGACAGTGGCCTGAACAGAGGAAGTCAGATTGCTGTGAATGTGTGTGTGTGTGTGTGTGTGTGTGTGTGTGTGTGTGTGTGTGTGTGTGTGTGTGTGTGTGTGCGCAAATGTGGCCTGAGTGCTGAGCGAGCCCTTTCACTGTCAGCAAGGCACTTTATACATTGTGACTGCTAAACCTGATTAATAACAGCTCAGTGCGCTGTATTAACGCAGTAGGCTGTCATTTAACAGATTCAATTGGCTTTGAACACTCTAGCATTATAAAACAGTAGTAGACAGGGCAGTTGACAGGAATTCTGGGTCCCCTGAAAGAATATCGACGTGGGCCACTATACCCCAGGATTTTTCATTGCCACTTTTTTTACATCTGTTTATTATGATGTTTTTCTTTTTTCAGTTTTTTATTTTTCTTGTAGGTGCCTGATGTAATACACCCAATTTGTTTTACTTTTTAGGATTAACCAAACCTATGAGTCAGAGTATTATTAGGTAAATTATGTATCATTAGTCTGCTTTGCATGCTATAGTATCCATAACTGGGTTAGGGTCTGCTGCAGGGTCAAACTCAGATGAAGCAGCCACAGCATAAAGGTTTATTGTACCATAATGTATTTCATTTTGTCAACATTAAATATTATGGTTCGTGGAAAAAAACGATGAAGAACTGACTAGTCTTGCAGTACAAAATTTCTGAATACACAGAAATGGAGGGCAAGCTCATTTGAGTCATGTGACCCATGTCAGGCAAAAAGTATTTAAATCCTCCCAAAATCATTACAAATGGTCCAAAATTCTAAATTGTCTTTTTACTTACTTTTTAGTATTTAGGTTATTCAAATGTCCCACCAATAACAAAAAGGCTACATTTGAACACATCATGATAAAGTAATCGACCCTTGCCTGATGCTCATAACTACTGAGTAGAAATCAAATGTGTTATAATACAATTCAATGCAGACTTGTAACTGAGTGGGTGCTTATGCTTTACTGCGGCACTGCAGATGGGAATAATATGTGTGAAACATACAGACCATAGCAGATTACCTCCAAATTCATAATATTCAGTGTTCTGCTCTGCTGCTCCTACTCTTGGCCTCCCTCTGAAGTCTTTTCTGGTGTTCAGATTTGTATTTTTTGGGGCTGTAGTGTCTGGCAACACAGGTATGCGTGATGATGTCAGGAGTACGGGGGAAGTGGGTGTGTGGAGAAGAGACGCAAATAAACAAGCATAGTAGTGACTGTCCCACCAGAGCCTGTTGAATTGCAGTAAGGAAATATTACAGGGGCCATCATCTTAATTGATCTTCCTTTCTGTGTGCTGGAGTTTGCCTGTTCCCACTCACTTTATTCACGTCATAAGGAAGAACGAACCATGGACTATACCATTTAGAACCATTAAGAAGGGGCTAAGGGCCTTGTTAAAATTGTTTTATAGTAAAACATTGTGTGACTTTATGGCTTAGTTTTGGCTTGGATTTATTATTACAAATATATTAGTTAAGTTTATGCATAATAATTTAGTCATAGCTGTAGATTGTGGACTTGTGAGTTGTTACTGGGGCAGGACGGCACTGCCCCAGTAACAACTCTAAGTCCACAATTCTAAGGGCTTACACGCAGCTCCCAGTAGCATCTATGACTAAATTATTAAACATAAACTAATATATATTTGTAAGTGTCTCATTACACAAATGAACTTGCCTTCCACATACAATGGTAAAGTTCAGCTGTCTGCCTAGAGCTGTGGTACTGAGAAGTCCATTTAGATTTTGCGTATTCCAAGACTAGTTAGTTCTTCATCAGTAGTTCCACGAACCATAACATTTAATGATTACAAAATAAAATATATTATGGAACAATAAACTTTGATGCTGTAGCTGCTTCACTTGAGTTTGACCCTGCAGCAGACCCTCACCCCCGGCAGTTATAGATAAAGTTTTTAGATGTTTTGATATCATCTTGATCACTGCCTCAGTTCCAGCTGCCTAGGTCATTGGCTGAAAAGAAGGCGACACAGAAGTGAGAATGTTGTCTTTGCTCACAAGATGTCACTTAGAGGACTGCTGTCTTAGAGTTATCTGTCACCTGGGACACTCAAAGTATACATCTGTCTTTGTGCGGCTAAGCTTTGTAAGGCCTTAGGAAGTTAAGTTTGAACACTAGGGATTTCAAAATGCAATTTTTTTTATCGAGTCCATATCTTAAAAACCTTGAAAACCTCTCAATATGATTAGTAAGAAGTTAGGTTGATTTCATCTCTTTCAAGTTTTTTTTTTATTATTATTATTTGTCCCACATTATAAGACGTGTAAGGTGATGAATACACTCGTCAGAAATGTCACAGTTTGTTTTGGCTGTGATTCGGTTTTTAGTGGGAAGGCTGATGTACACAAACAAAAAAACAAATACAACACACACACATAGAGTAACTGATTACTGACAGAAACTGCTGCTGGTTCACAGAGCACTTCTGTTCATATGCTTTGCCCATGATTAGGAACAATGGGTCTTATGTAAGAGTAAGATTTTGTGTGTGCAGAGCTGATAAGCTGAACGATCTAAAGCTGTCCTGATGAAAAGATGTAATATGTGCTGGCAGAGTTTATGTGTGTGTGTTGGTGGTCCCATCTGTTGTGGCCAGTGTATCCAGTAAAGTTTGGAGGTGTAGATGTGAGGAGTGTTGGTCAGAAGCTAAATCTCCTTTTTGCTTGTTTCTTGCTTTAAAGGCCAGTTTATCTCAATAAACACAAATAAAAGACAATGTAGTGTTTTGCTCTAAATGTAAATGTATAGCGCTCACAAGCATGTTGTTTATGCTGTATACTGTATACTGTATACTGTATACACTATTTAACAGCAATAGTGCTGTTAAATAGTGAAATGCAGTGTTGGGTAGTAGCGCCGTTACAGGTAGCAGTATTACTAGTTTAACTACATTTCTCAGTAGCGTGGTCGTAGCATCGCTGTTTTCTACATCAAATAGCTTTTCTGTATTGAAGCTCCTTTAGTGGCCAAGCACCAGGGTAGCGTCCACAGAAGCTAGATTTTCCCAGGCATTTCTAGACCTTAAACGCATCTGTCCCATGTAACGTCACGCAGCCTACCTATCATCCTGCTGATGCCCGCCCCAGGCTCGTATGAAAAGATGCTCGCGAGAGTTGTCTGATGCAGCCAAGATGGAAAGCGCGCGGCATGGCCATACCTCAAGAAGTTTATGTCACTTGTCGAGACCTCACAGAGCAGTTTCACATTCCGTTGTTTACTATGCAACCCCAAGAGGAAGCTCCTGTCAACGTCCAAGACTTCCAACACAAATTTAAGAACGCACATTCAGGTATTTCCCGAAGTTAACACAATCACCAGTTAAGCTATCATCACAACTCAGCCAGCAAACATCAACAGCTAACATAGCACTAGCCAGCAACGTGTCATTTGGAAGCAAAAGAATAACGTTGTGTGCGTGTGTGCTCGTTTGTGCCGAAGTTAACACAATCGCCAGCTAAGCTAACGTTAGCATAACTCAACCAGCAAACATCAACAGCTAACATAGCACTAGCTAGAAACTTGCCCTTGCTTTAGCAACAAAAGAATAACACTGTGTGTGCGTGCGTGTTACTGAGTCTAAAGTTCATTTAGACCCAAATTATAAGAAATCATTATAAATGAAGACAGTCACACACACAACCTGTTTTTTGTGGTGACTATGAAAGTATTGGTTTTGTTGAGAGAGAAGAGTTTAACAAACAATTGAACTGATCTGATCTGTTTGTCTCAGTTTCATTGATCACTAGATAGCAATGACTTGGAATGAAGTAAGTTCGATAAAAAAGAAGCTTTGATGTAGTTAAGCTAATTTTGTCATTTTATTGTAGCTTAGCTTGCTACATTTCTCTGGTGGGTAGCTTCAGTGTAGTGAAGCTTCATTTAATGTAGAATAACTTATAGCTTAGCTCACTACGTTTTCTAAGTAGCTTGCCCAACACTGGTGAAATGTAGCGTACAGATACTTTTGATAAAAGGAGAAGGTTCTTCAGCTGGTAATTTATTAATTTATTTTGGTCTTATTTTCCTTGTAATACTTGTAATTTCAATCAGTCCTGAACCAGTCCACTAAGTTGCTTTGCTTTCTGTTGCCGTTGTGTGCTTTTAATGCTTTACTTTTAACTGTCACACTTAGTTCATTTTGACTGCAACTTAAAGAAACCTCAGTTGTTGATTTTTTCATACTCATACTTTTTATTCACAGTAAACTCCAAAAAAATTGATCGCACATGGAGTCGTTGCCAGGTAGGAGGTAAGAGTGGGTCTGCAAATTGGCAAGATATGAATCATGATCCAGGCCACACTGTCCATACTGCGTCTGTCATGAAACAGGAAATGCAAGGTGCTGCTATAAGTGTTTCTTTCCCACAGTGCTTTGGCTTCACAATTCTGGAGATTATCAAATGGGAACCAAGTTTAAAGTTATTGCAAACTACTGAGTGTTTTGATGTCAGTAATACTGAATGATTTCAGAAAAACAATTTGATTTTCACTTCTGCTGTGACTCAGTCCTTTTCCCATCATGCACTCCATGTCAAGCAATGAAGCAGCACTTCTGATCCAATAAACTTCATATGTTGACATTTGGAGTTTTTCAGTCTTATGTTGTAGTGAGCTTTTTGCAGACACAACTACTACTGTCAGCTAGTGACTAATACATACAAACACAACATGGTGATATATAAACATAGGAATAGTTCTCTCTTTTCGATAGACCAGGCTGACTAATACATGGGAGTGGAAAGAACCTAATATACTGCTGACGTCCTGATTGTCTGCTTATTCACACTGTGGTCACCAAAGACACACACATACAGACGAAAGCACTGTTAAGTGTGTTAAGCCAGACAGAGGCCATCACACAGCAATATATAAGAATGAAGTAATATACAGTATGTGCTTCCATAAAATAACTGCGCTCAGAGAGATGTGTTCCCATCTGTTACTGAATGTCTGTGGTCTATCATTGGGAAACATCTAAAAGTTCTGTTACTCAACATAAGTTTTGACATTTTGTGTGGGTGTGTGTGTGTGTGCCCACGTCTGTCACTCAAAGCAGGGAACTGAAAGCTGAGTGGAAGGTTGGATCCCAAATATAGACAATGTCAACCAACCAACCGAGGAACATGACATTTTTTTCTTGTATTTTTATTTTCATTCTGATGATCTGGTCTGGTGATTTTTTAAATTTTTTTTTTCTTTTTATTATTATTATTTGAGCTCTTCACTGGACTCGTGCAATGTCATGGATGTACCATGAGTAAGTTCTCACTGGAAATCAAGGCAAATCAGGAAATTTTCACAAATATTTCTCCTTACAGGAATAAAGCAGCATGTGCTTTCCAGCATGTTTCAAACATTTACTTTGTGAGCTTTTGAGTCAAACTGGAGTCAAAGCATTAACTCTGAAAACATGCAAATGCTTGCACAGCCTGCATACCACTGAGACATCTGACTTAAGGTCTTCTTAGCATCTGTCTTTTATTTGAGTGGTTGCATATATTGCATTGCTATACTGGATTTACTATGAAAACATTAGAGTAAAAGATTATAGGGGGTCTACATTAAAATACTGTATATTGTTCCTGTAAAAACGCACAAAATATACACATTGTGTTGCTTCGCACTTTTTTCCTAGGCCTTCTTTTGACACATTTCCTGACAGCAGGGTTTTGCAAATCCATTGGATCAAATCTGAGTGCCTCACCATTAACTGCAATTTTGATGTTTTTTTTATTTTTTATTATTATTATTATTTCTTCTCTTACTAAATTTTGCACCATCAATTTGCACAAATTCAAAGCAGAGATGGGAACAGTCAGTCCACATATGAAATATAAAATGAATTGGTTATTAATTCATATTAATTTAATATATTAAATATTAATTTATTAAAATTATGCCTCTACATAAGGGCTGTCTCGATATCAGATTTTAATTTCACGATTATTGTAGACAAAAAAAGTTATGATAACAATATTATTACGATATCAATAAAAATGTAAATAACAACAGCAAAATTCAGGAAATGCGTCTTAAACTTGTCATTTTCTCTCTTTTGGAAGATGAATTACACTCATAATAACAGTAGAACGGAAGGAAACGGGCAGATGTAAAACACATACTGTGTTCAAGTGGCACTGGTCCATGGATGGCCAAAGTTGACTTGGGAGGAGGGTTGTGGGCCAAAATATTAATCTGCAGTACATTAAGTTAAATATGGGAATATACAGCATGCATGTTCAAAATAAACACTATCACAAATTTATTTTGGAAAATGAATGACACTGACCTTGGTAAAAAAGAAAAGATAATCATTTTCCCAACTGTGAGAAAGGCACGGGACAAATACATAATTGGTCGCGGGCAAAGTTTTGCCAGGCTTTACATTATATTATCATATGCACATTTTTAACATTGAAATTTCATGGTCAATACCACGATTATCATCAATACTGGTATACTGCGACAGCCTTATTCAAATTAGGGTCAATCACAAACCTGATGCATCATGGCATCAGTCACTGATGCAGCTTTGGTTCAGTGGCTGTACATGAAGCCCTGGAAATGATAATGCATTGCAGATCCAAACAGTGTATGTGTGTCCAAGAAACTTGTGTAAACAGATGTTTACCATGATCTTTGAATACACTCCTGTTCTCTCTCTCTGTTTCTCTCTCTCTCTCTCTCTCTTTCTCTTTCTCTCGATCTCGATGCCAAATCCTCTGTCATCAACTCATCCTTTATGTCTGTTACCAGGACGATGCTCCCAATACTCTTTATCCCTCTCTCTGGGTCACAGATAAAAGGCCTGGCTGTAACTTGAGGAGCTAAGGATTCACTCACGCACTCTAAGACTACAGCCTTTGTCAGGTATCCTTGTATATTCCAGTTTATATTGACATGAATATATAATACACACAGGATGTGCACATTAATGGTTCTGGTGTTATGAAGTGATTGTCTTCACGTGTAACATACACAAACTCATATGTTTTGTGTGAGCATATGTGACTTCAAAGTATAGCATGCCTCAGCCTTCAATCAGCTCAATGTTGATTTCACATGAGATATGAGCCTGTTCCATTACAAAGATACTCTGTGCACGTGAAGGAGAGAGTAATAACATTTTTCTGGGTGTGTCTCACAGAGATGGAGTTCAACTTCCTTCATACACTTCTATGAGGGCAATAGCCTGACTGGCCTCCGGCAGATGGGTCCCTCAATATGAGCTGGGTTCTGCTCAAGGTTTCTTCTGGTTAAAAGGAAGATTTTCCTTGCCATCTTCAGGCTTCAAAATCAAATCAAATCATACTTGATGTATATAGCACTTTTCACGTAAAAACAAAAATGCAACACAAAGTGTTTCACAAATAAAAACATAAAACATTACAAGAAACAAGTCAAGAACACCCTCCTCCCTCCCCACCCACCCACACACACACACACGCCCCACACCCTCCATATATGTGTACACACACACACACACTAAAAGTTGTTGAGACATAGCAGGGCACAGAGGCTTGAGGCAAGGAGGACACTACCCTTAGGGGGGCCCGTCCATGCAGGGGGGATCCCAGCTCCTTGACCATAGGGGCGCTGCTGCAAGGCTCACCCTGACCGGGACAGAGAGGCGGGTCCCACACCTAAGAGAGTCCAACCAGCCAGGCCGAAGGGACCAAAGGGACCCAAGGGACCCAATGGACATCATCCCCACAGAGGACAGGAACAGCCCCAAGCGTGGCAGGCCCCCACGAGGAAACACTGGAGGATTAAAAGACTAAAACAGAAAGATGTGGTAAGAAATAGGAATAAATAAATACATTAAATAAATAAATTACGTAACTTAAAAAAATACTTATCCAATAAAATATATTATAAAAGTAAATAAAAAGTGCTTAGATTTTAAAATAACTTAAAGCAGTGGAATAAAAGTATTAAAATGAGCCATGTAAAACACTAATGACACAAATAAAAATCGGGCATGATAAATAGAACCGAGAAGAATTGAAATCATTAAATGTGATAAAATAGAATTAAGAAGAAATAAAATCATGTAAAAGCCTGATTAAAATGATGATTGATGAAAATGCAAATAAATAAGTTAAAAGGCACTTTGTTAAAAGGCACATCAAACATGATAAAACGGGATTAAGAAGAAATAAAATCATGTAAAAGCCTGATTAAAATGATGATTCTGAAGCATCTTTTCAAACGTATCAACAGTCTCTGTGGCCCTGAGGTTCTTCAGCAGGCTGCTGCCCCACTGTCGGGCGCCATAATAACTGAATGCCGCCGGTCATAGGCCTTCTCCAAGTCCACAAAACACATAGACTGGATTGTCAAACTCCCATGATCCTCTATAAATTCTGCCTGGTCTGTTGTTCCATGACCAGGGAGGAATCCGCGTTGCTCCTCCTGAACCTGAAGATCAACTATCGATCGGACTCTCCTTTCCGGTATTAATTTGGATTAAACATTGACTGAGCAGTGTGCATACACTAACCAAGATGGCTACTTGTTGTTTAGCAGCATTTCACAAAACTGGACTCATGGTAATAAGCCATATGAAAAGTCTCTGCAGTGTAAATGGAACTGACAGGCAGAGGGAAATGAGAGCAGATGAGTAAATTAACATCAACAGAAACAAGAGAAATACAGACATTAAATATTCACCACTGACACCTTGAGCTGTGAAACGAAATGCCTTCGTCCTCCTTCACTAATCCTTCCTCTTTGCCCTCTCTCTCCCTATCTAATCCCCCTCGCTCTTTCTTTAAACCTTGCTTACTCATTCTCTCCATTTGAAACTCTCCCTCGGGCTGCCATTTCACCTTAAATTGCTCTTCTCTTTTTCATGAATTAGGTTGAAATTAGTCTTTTTGTTTATGGAAGTCTAAACTGCAATTCCACAGTTTCGGGGGTTCTCCCCCAAACAGCTTCAAAAGAGGTGAACTTGAGCCTTCGATTGTCTGCTTTGTATAGTTCTCCATGCATCCAAACCACCAAAATGTTTTCTCTGTCTTCTTATAATACTGCAGCTGTCTAGTGCAGTTAATAGTGGCTCTTGTGGATGTTCAGCTTAGAGTGACACAAATCATTGCAGGGCCTGCTCATGATTAAAACAGCACATCATTATGCTCTAAATTGCATGTATAATAAATATCACTTGAACTTTGAGCGCCACTTCATATATCCTTCTCACTTCACCTGGTGATCCACCTGCTGCACACAACACACAATCAAAATGTCTGGGGTGATTTTGAGACAGTGACCATTTTCAGAATTACAGGATCACATGACTCACAAAAATATTTTTACCCCCCAAGACAATCATTCATCATCACATGAGGAGCAGCTGTGAATCAATGACTCCATTTTTCTATGTAGAAAAAAAAAAAGTCTAAATTTAATTGGATGTGGCTCTGAGAGCTTTATCTGTAAATTATCTGATGCCAATCACGTGTCAACTTAACACAAATTCACAAATATGATAAATCTTTATCATTTGCTTTACTTCTGATCTATATTTATTGTGTGTACTCCGTGTGTGTCTTCCCTTTCAGTCCATTTCCTAAATTGGTCTGGAGTCAGCGGAGCGTCTCTTGTTTCATCTCTTCTTCTATTTTTCCTTCTTCCCTTTCTCCTCTCCTGTCTTTTCTTCTTTATTTCACTGCAGCTGTCAGTGTCTTGTCAGCGTTACAGGACAATGGTGCTCGGTTCAGGTTGCCGTATGTGCGTGCGTATTACAGTATCTGACATGGTGACATTCCTGCAGTCGCTGGCTGAATGTTCGGCCCTCCACACTCCGCTTATTCAGGCCACTGCTGCACACTGTGTCTGGGATTAGTGTCTGTGAGTGTGCGTGAGTCAGGACATCGCAGACACACGCCTTATCATAACAAAGACAGCAGTACCGCTGCAGGGACAAAGTAGTGGTTGTTTTAAATTTAGAGTTTAGTGTTTTTGCTTCTTAAGACCACAAGGCTGCAGAAGACCCCAGGTGGAACAGCAAAACAAGGAGCCGGTCGCTTGTGTGTGTGTTTAGACTGTATATTCTATACCTTGTCCATCTCAACAATGTAAGGAATGTCATCACAGGCCGAGCTCTCCGTCAGATCGAAGCACAGTTGTCGGCCGCAGGGAGAAGAAAGCACTACACCGGCAGAAGATTTACACACCAGACTTTTAAGGCTGATGACACGGTTCCTGACTTTCAGGGCTGATTACTGGCATGGCATTTGGCCATTGCAGAAGCTGCATTCCAGTCGATCGAGCCAAAAACTTGTACTTTTTTCATTACACAAAGGTATGTTTAATGCAGATGATTATAATGTGAAAAGAAGTTCGCAGGGCTTTGGTTTGCCTCTATTGTCTGTATTAAAGAATTTCAAAAGATCTATATAAGTAAACATTTTTAGGGTCCAGGTAGAAGTTCAAATTTCAACTCAGTTCAGTTTCATTTATATTAATTAATATTATAGCATGAATATAGAATCAACAACAATACAAATTGTCTCAAGATGCCGTCAAGTATGATGGTGACAAGGAAAAAACTCCCTTTTAACAGGAAGAAACCTTGAGCAGAACCCAGCTCATGGATGGACCCATTTGCTCAAGGCCAGCCGGGTAGAAACAGAGAAGATAGAGAGAAAAGAAGAGCAGGAGAAACAAGATAAACAAACTTCAGTCATAGATACATACATTGGACTGAAGGAAACACGTACAATCTAATAATGATGATCTGATGATCTTATGTGACAGTTTGAGTGTATAAGTAGAAGTAGGCTTTGTCTGTAGTTTGGTTTCGCAGCAGAACCACAAGCACACAAGCACAAACCTGTTATCTGCAATCTGTTTTATGCTGTATAAGAACATGAGTTAAATAGCATTAAAATCTATAAATATCACTTGAAGACCATTTATATCTAAATAGAGATTTCTTATCTTTAGCCAGCAAGGAGAACTGGTGAAGAAATCAATGGCATGACTACACAATGGTTAACTGAAAGGTTTACAATTCCAGATTCAAATCTAAGTCCTTGTAGGGTAAATGTAAGTACTAGCCAGAATCCGTCCAGGCTTCATATTTTTCTTCTTAATCAAAGCTGGGTCGAGTAGAAACAGGCTAAGCCTAAAAAAGAGAGGCATCAGTGGAGGAATTCTCACCAGACGTCCAAACCACCTAGTTGGCCCCATTTGACTTGAAGAAACAGCAGTTCTACTCTGAACTCTCACCAGATGTCTGTGTTCCTTAGAGTACATAGACTGAAGTAGATATCAAATGAACAGCGTATAAAAATGAAAGAAAGACTGGAAGATACTTACTGTCAGACAACGGTATTATTATATTAAGGATGCATATAACGTGAGCATCAGTGTAATGTCAGATTTATCCTACTTTTTTAATATAAAGTTCAAAAAAATATCTCCTAATATTCAGTCAGTGAAACGTGTCATATTTGCTGCTCTGGAAAAAATAGTGGTATGTATATAGATGGCGTTCTATGAGTCTGGACCCACAGGAAAAAGCAGTAATAGAAATCCCTATGGGTCTAGTACTATGGGACATCCTGTAGGTAACCCAGAATAAGCCACTTACATAATTTTTCATTTAGCTCTTTTTTTACCCAGGTGCTTAGGTAACTCTCTTGAGTAGAACAATATAACAAGTATATGGACCGAGCAAGGTCTCCCTGCTGTCACTATTGTCGCTTTGAAACAATAATACCATCAACATCGCCACTTCATTTCACTCTTCAAGCCTGACTTTTCAAGGCCACTAACAGCATGGTAAATTTGGAACCAAACTTGTGCACAGTGTTTCCTTGGGTTAAACAGTTGAGGAAATGTATTTGTTGTCACATATCGATCAAAACTCTTGATTGAGATTAGTTCACTACAACTTCACGTCACCTATCATTCCATTAAAATGTTGTGGTCTCTTGTTCGCCTTACCGCCATGAGTCTCATCCTGTTTACACCCGTTAAGGTCTCACTTCTTTCTGACGCTCATGTGAAGGTCTTCATTCTCACTTTTATTTTTTTATCATTATGTCCCCACTGATCATGATACACTTAACAGAAAATGCCACCACTGGTTGCCGTAAAGCCTGGTAAATCAGATTGACTGCATTTATTGATTGGGTCTTAATTTTTGGTCCTGTCATTAATCATTTGATAGGTACCACCTTCTCCATTTAAAGCATTTGATCTCCGTTTTTTCAGTGATGTACTGTTTGATTGCCAGCTTTAGATGGTGCCCTCCTACACATCATCTCACACTCCGTGGGTTCAGTTTGATGACCTGCTGGGATCAGAGTGTCACCTCTCTGTTATGGGACCCTCGCTGTTTCCATCAGGCCACCCTGCCAGGTGGCAGCAGGCTCCTTTTGTGGCAATGTGTCGCTTTAGTGTAGTTGTCGTCTTATTAGTGGCTGTGTGTGTGTGTGTGTGTGTGTGTGTGTGTGGTGGCTCTGATGGGAAGTAACAGAGTTTCACATTTTCCTGAGCCAACTGCTTTGTCACTGTTTTTACAACCAGGAATTCAGAGACACAAACTGGTGACAAACCGGTGACAGTCTTTCCATGGTCTGACAGTTGATTTGTGGCTTTTTTCAAGTTTTTACAGTTTACTGTTTTCTTTTCAATTTCTGCCTGATGAATTTAGAATCAATAAAGTGCTGCAAATTCTCTGTGTTGGAACACATGATTTGCCTTGACTGTAATAATTTTTGGGGGGCTTGCATAGATGATGCAGACCAGACTATTGGACCACAGTGGAAGAGAAAAGCACTGCAGGGGGGGACAGCTGTCAATCACGGCATGTTGACAAAGACTGTAACAATGCAACAGGCCCACCCAACTGCTTAACACACACATACGAGTTTGGGACTGGTTTATATGTCATTTAAACATTATGTGCAAGAAAGTGCAAAACACTCTCACCTAAATCTGTTTCTTGTGTTTTTGTTTTTAAATCTTTTATCTTTTCAAACTTTTATGGCCACCTGAATAAAACATGGGACAAAATATATTAATTAGATATCAGTAAATGTGATTCAAAATCAAAGTTTTGTCTTTGATGGATTTGGATACTTAAAAACATTCTTTTCTATTCATGTGCAGACTTGAGGATTGAAAGCTGACAGAAGGAACATGTAAGATAAATAAAGATGGCAGAGAGACAGAAATAAAACTCTTAGTTCCTCTACAGCCTTGCCTTTGTTCAGACATGCTGCTGTCGATGTGTGTGTGGCATGCTGTATGGAGTCAGAGTAGATTTACAGCAGGTTTGACCTTGAGCTCTATGTGTATGTGATGATTTGCAGCAGGTGTGTGTGTGTGTGTGTGTGTGTGTGTGTGTGTGAGGGGTTTCCGTCACAGCCTCAGGAAGAGTTCAGAGTTCACGTCGCCCCAGAAGGGAAAGTTAGCCAGCAGCTTGTCACTTTGCTGGCCTTGGATCAGAACAAAACGAGAGTGTCAGAGGACAAAAACGAACACTTGCACTTGCTGCAAGATTGTGGGACTCTTCTGTCATGTCAGGACTTTATACTGATTTAGAATTACTATGATATCTAGGTTTGCAGTATTCCAGCAACTCTGAAATAGCTATTGCATCTTTTCATTTTACATCAATATCTAAGTCTGTGTACACTGATTTTGTTTCCTCTCATCATGTTTTTTGTGATACTTGAGGTCCAGGAG
The DNA here is from genome assembly GCF_022458985.1 of Mugil cephalus. NCBI lineage: Eukaryota > Metazoa > Chordata > Actinopteri > Mugiliformes > Mugilidae > Mugil > Mugil cephalus. The sequence continues at coordinate 2,052,751 of NC_061780.1, forward strand.
CTCCGTGGGATGAAAACCTCTTCCTATGTTAAGGCTATGTTAAGGCTATGTTTCGTCTGGTTACATTTATGTTTTTGTAGCAAGATTAATAACTGTTCCAGATAATGCACATTTTGGATAATTGCATTAAATCAGTGAAGTGATGAATTTGACTCAATTGTAAAATCTAGAAGAGTCATTTGAGAGTCGGCTTTTCCTGCTGCACTGAGGCTCACTGAAGGGAGCAGTATTGTAATTGTTTGTTTCACTCATGAGGACTGATGCAGAGATGACAAGTCAGCTGCCTGTGATCATCTGACCAACAACCCCGGGTCACATTTAACCTCCGGATCCAACACCGGGGCCAATAATACTGTTGCATTCTTCCAAAACAACCTGTGTTGTTGTTGTCATAGGGGTGTTTGATGTTGACTGCCAAAATGTGAGCCAACACTGGTATTAGTAGATGTGTAATGATCCTCTGATAAGTGTCAGTGATTCTCTTGTGAATAAAGATGAGTGTTGACGAGGACAGCCCTGCAGATCGCTCTGTCATGCTGATTGAGATAAAATAAGAGACTGGAAGCTTTAAAAGGAGGGTGGTGCTTGAAATCATTGTTCTTTCTCTGTTGACCATGGTCACCTGCAAGGAAACACGTGCAGTCATTGTTGCTTTGCATAAAAATAGCCTTAATAACTAAAGGGATGCGCAAGGACCTTAAGCACGGACCTGCTGCCTGTGTGAGTCATTTATACTTATGCGCTTGTCAGTCTGCACCACCCAAAGACTAGAGGGTGTTGTGTCTTCTTTGCCAATTGGGTTAATTTTGTTTTTACTTCCTTAATTCTCCATTCCATTCCATTCTTTGTTGACCCAAAACAATCAATTCAAATCACCAAATACTAAAGCGAAATTACGCAAAAACAACCAAGCGGACCAAGCACAGAAGCATTAATTGTGGGTAAGTGGCTAGGGGAACAAAACACCAAACAGCCCTTAATCCCATTGAGAACTTGTGGTCAAGAGGCGGGTGGACAAACAAAACCCCACCAATTCTGACAATCTCCAAACATTGATTATGCAGGAATTGCCTGCCATCAGTCAGGATGAGGCCCAGAAGTTTTGATTGGGCAGGTCTTGCAAAAGAAGGGTCAACACTGCAAATATTGACTCTTTGCATAAACTTAACGTAATTGTCAATAAAAGCCTGTAACATGCTTGTAATTATACTTTAAATAGGCTATACTGTCACATCTGACAAAGATCTAAAAATAATGAAACAGCAAACCAATACTTGTGTCATTCTGAAAACTTTTGACCACAGCTGTGTTAATTATCCACATAGCCCAACAGATATTATACATCAAAGTTTCCCATCGTTAAACTGCAGCTGGATGATTAGGGTAAGTTTTTTAGTTTGTAAAAAGTGAAACAGGAAGTGCAGGAGGTTTTGCAATCTAACCAGCTTGACTTTGCTCGGGTCTATCATCTGATCGAACCACAGTGGAACATGCCACAGATGTATGCATTTCTTTTGTCCAAACTCACTTTACTTCTTATTTGCAGTAATCCTGATGGTTGAACCACAGAGACTGCTTTGCATGTGTTGTTTAAAATCAAACTGAAACTAAAGAGAAAGAAAAGGAAGATTAATTTCAGAAAAGAAGAAGTCAAAACTGGTTGGAAACCCAGATACAAGAGAATGAGCAGACTAACTTTTTCTGTTTTTTATCTTGGACATCAAAGTTTCCATCACTTTGTGAACTTTGGTATTTAATAACTAAACACAACTCAGATTTCTCATTGTTTCCACATTTATTACATTTTTGCCTGTGATGTTGGAATAACTTTTGTGTTTCCACACAGTTTGGAAAAACAAGAGAATTTAAGTGAAAGAGGAAGCCAGAGATAAAGACAGCAGTATGTTGTTAGTCGGCTGCCAATGCGTGTGTGGGCTTTGCGTGTGTGTGTGTGTGTGTGTGTGAGTGTGTGTCACAGTTCCAAAAATTCATCCAAGACAAACCATACATTCACCTCCACAATTTATGACCTGAGAGCTTCATCCATCAGGTCAGCCTGCCCATATGCTAACCTGGGTGGGGTCTCACACCAATGTAATGAGATTAAAGTAATCTGATCACAACAACCGAAACATGTTTAGTGATAAGACAACAGTTTTCTTTTCTGTTATGTCTTCCTTGTGTCTGTTAGTTTCCACTAATGCTGGCTTAGCACGAGCTAATATTGTGTAAGTACACAGTGAAAATCCCACTGTTCGTATTGGAGTTTGTTACAGCTCACTGTAAACTGAGTAACCAAACCTTTAAACAACTCCGTTTTACAGTCACCTTTATAATCATATAAAGTAACACACGCTCAGAAAATGTTTCAATGTCTTTTATTCACTCTGATTCTGGGACATTAACTTAGTGAGTGAGTGAGTGAGTGAGTGAAGAAATAAGCCATTAAAATGAGCAAATGAGCAAACTAGAATTATGAATGGAAGCATGATGACTCTCTGTAAGTTGGGTTTCCTCCCTGTAGTTCATGTAACTTGTATTACTCATCACGAGCGTTCTTTCACTAATAGCAGGTAATCTGTAATGTGTAATAGATTACACCCAGACTCTTCGTCTTCCTCTGGAGCCTCCAGTCTGACTCAGACAATTGTGTAAGTGCTCCATACAAAGATCTAACCTGCACATAGCCATAAATAAGGTCCCCCCACCCCTGGGTGTGACAGCACAGGTTGAGATGAAAGGTTCCTGTCTGCTAGCTTCCCCTGCAGCTTCTTATTAAAGAGCTTTTAACATGTAAACAGAACAGAGACACACACTCATAAAACACAGAGAGAAAGAGGGGGAGAGAGTGTGTCTGATCCTTCCTTCATCTCTATCTAGATTTTTCCCATTCTGCCTTGTGCTTTCTCACAAGTAGTGCATTGTAATGGAGACAAATTCACATCTGAGTTGTTTTATATACGCACATTTTTCTGTTCCTGTTGCCAGGCAAGGCACTATGTGTCTGAAGGTCCTGCTTCACTGATCCAGCTTTCTGACGTTTAAACTGAGCGATCACAGACAAAGTTAGTGGCGTCAGAAAGTTGCCACTTTTCTGCCACAGCTTGCAACCATGGCCCACGTCTAAAATGCAGTCAAGAATAAGATTTTAGCCTCCAGTTTAAGCAGCACTGTGTGGACACACATTTTTGTGGCACGGTGAAGTTTCCAAAATACACCTATCTATTAATCTCTTGTTGTCACTGGGTCTATTATTTTCATGTCTTTTTTATTTTTTTCTTCCGGATGGACAGACAGTAATATAGACAGCCACTATATTGGTCGCTGTGTCACCAGCATCATGTCTAATGGTCAGTCCTGCTGAGCCAGGTAACTCACAGACGCACACTCACACCCACTGTCAGCCACTCCTGCTGGGTGGTGTAGACACAACCCCACGGAGCAGGTCGGCTCTGACAATGGGCCGTCAGCAGGGAGGACACAGCAGTAATCCATGTTAACATAAGAATGGAGGAACGGCACACACACTGACAGAATACTCAGCTCTCACCAGGTATCAGGTGTCGGACGAAGATGGCAGACGGATCACACAGATGCTGTCAGAAATGTCCTAATTTCCAAGGTCTAAGTCTTTAACAGGTGAGTAAGTGAGCAAGTGCACACACACTAAGTCACACACACACACACACACTCACACACCGAGCTTCCTCACATTAACGCCTCTTCATTCACTGACTTGTTTAGACAACCTCCCAATCCATCGTTCAACTTCACAGAGGTTGATGGTAAGGATGGATCCATTTAGGATGGATAGGTGTGACCTTACATGCCCTCATACTGGCTTTAATGGCACCACTGGTCTTCATGGAGGTTCAGTACTCACTTTATCAAAGATTAAGACCACAGCAGTTGGGTTCATGGTTCTGTTTATGGTCTCCAGGATTAAGTCTGTAAGACCAGCTCACAAATCAGAAATCAAAAGTGTTCATAGTTGTTCTTCTCATAGTGGATTGATATGCTGGCTGTTGTCCATTTCTGTAGCTTTGGAAAGGTGAAAGAGGAGGAGAGGGATCCGAAGGGGTTCAATGATTGGACAGGCAATATGGATGGTGTATAAAGCAAACATATACAAAACTACACAATGTCTATTCCGGGAAAAGTAATTCATTTGTTCACGATGAACTTCAAAACAATGTAGGCACAGTTTTGTTGTCTGCGTAGAACAACTTAAATGTCTTTAATCTGTCAGAGATGTGAACATAAGACAAATTTATTTGTTTTCATATTCAGTAATCACAGACAGTTTTCTTCAGAACTTGAGTTCAGTCCACCTCAGCATTACATCATACTGCTTGTGATGCTGTATATCTTTGGAGTCACACACCATTAGCTTTGATTGGTGTTGTGTGAACTGTCTCATTTCAGAGCTGCGTACAGGATTGTGAACTGTATCAGGTCGAAACAATCCTGATCTTGTGTCTCAGAGGTTATTTTGTTGAAACCCCTTTGTGTTGTGTCACTGGCTTTGCAACTGCTGCAGTTGGTTTGTTGTATTGTTGCAAATGAATAAAATAAAAAATAAAATAATAAAAACAACAAAAAAACATCTGCATCAAATTATGCCTCATTCACAAATATGAATACACTCTCTCTCTGGTCCCTTTGAAGAACTAAGATTGTTTGACTGGATTGTTGTTCTCTCATGTTACCAAGATCTTAAAGTAACTTAAAGTTCATTTGTGTCCCAACAGCAGCCCAACAGGTGTTCACCATCAGGGCAGACCAACTGACAAAAAGGGTTTTTTGGCAATGTTGGTTATTTTGCAATGACAACCATGAATGAAACTTATCAAGGCCGTACAGCTTAGCAACAATACTCCACAACCCCCCTATGGGCCTTCTTCTATCTATTCTGTGACTGCTTTCACTAATTTGGACTAGGGGGAGAGCACACATCCGTCTTTGCCTGGGGCCTCCCAGAACTTAAAATCACCACTGGCTGTAAAATAAAGACATTTCATGATGGAAGTCTGTGGGGACTGACTTGCTTTTGGAGCCAGCCTCATGTAGGAATTATAGTTTTTGGCTTTAGCAGCTTGTTAACCTCACATGACCAGGGGTTATGTAGCAAATAAAGAAACTTGCTCTCCATTCCATGATATTGTAAACAAGCGCATTTGGTTGTTCCTAGGGATTAGCATGAAGTTTCTCAGCTAAGTCTTGTTGTCTGGTGTTCTGTTCATAAATTACTGAATACATCAGTATTTGTTCATATGGGCAAATGAATCCCAAGTGATTCATATGCATGAACAAAGCTCTCAAATTGATCTAAATGCAGCGTGATATAAACAGACACACACACCTTTTAACCGCTATGACAAAAGCTGAGATAAGATCTATGTAGCTGCCAGGGATGTTACCTCCACTCCATACACACACACTGAAAAGCTCTAAGAGGCCTAGGTATACCTGGTAGATTCATTAACTGGGAACAATGGCAGGTCTTCAATAATTATACTGGTGTAAATCCTTAGCAGCACATATACACATAATGCAATCATCATACAAACATTATTTATTAAAAAATGTACACCTCTACACATCTTTCTTTCTTGTTCTTTTTTCCTCTTTGTCTCTGTAACACATACACACTCTCACACAGAGGTGCAGTTGGGAGTTCAAAGAGCTGCCCCAGGCCGCTGATAGAGGGAGGAAGGAAAGAGTGGGTGAATGAAAGAATGAATGAATGAAAGGAAGGTAACATACCTGCAGGGGTCAGAACAGGTGAGCTTTAATGGAGCCTTTCCCTTTCAGTGGTCATACACACACATTCTCTTTCTTTCTCACACACACATAAACATACCTGCATACTGTCGCTCTTTCTCTTTGACCTTTGCCACCAGGCATTTTTCTGTAAGGATCAGTGATTTTCTTTTTTCTTAGTTGAAATATCCTCAAACACTGCGTATTTCTTTAGATTATGAAGATGTCTGAATGAATTGTTTTGATGGGTTATCATATACCTGCTGTGTAAATGAGATTGTATCAGCTTTCTGTACCACAATAGGTTTTCCCAGAAGTTTTAAACACTCCTGGGACTTCATGGCTGAGTGGTTGTGTTTGTGACCTTTGACCTCTCTGGTGTTTGTTTCCTCTGATGTCAGTGATCTACAGGAGGTGAAGCTTCCTCTTACTGTTGAATCATTTCCATCAGTCAAGATGCAAGTAAACACCTCTTGGACTCTTTTCCACATTCCAGTGGCCCGATTAAATTTAGACTTTATGGCTTGTGCTTGAGGTTAGCATGTAGTGTGGGAGAAAAGCAGCCCTCTGTCTTCACCTTCCACTCTCAGGTCTCTGATCTCCTCCTAAAGAGAAAACAGAGGAGGGGGTGGCACAGGTGACTGTCTCCCCCAGCAGTCAGAGTTCCTTCCTGGGGTGCTGACAGCTCCAGGCTGCCCTGGGTCCATTGAGAACTGAGGCTCAGGCAGGATGGCAGGGCAAGTGGTATAGTTCTGAACAGAAAATCCCTGCTTCACTGTACTAAGGAAATTTGGATTTTATTAAGCATTAAAATTTTCACTTTTTAACTTAACTGCTGTTAACTAAAATAAACGCAAAGTTTGAAGACATCTATTTTAAGTGGTATTGTCAATAAGACTTCCTAATAATCTATATTTATGCAAATATTTTGTTTTTTCAAATATCACACACACACGCACACACATTTTTGTTTACTTTTTAATATTCTGTTTCAGGAAAAGGAATAACCCAAAATGAAACAATAAAATGCAACCAATGAATGTCTCCTGCACGTAAATTTCCATGTTCCAGGTTTATTCACTCTTTAAGTTTTGTGTGACTTTACTGCACATCTGTTAAATTATGGATGAGAGTAGCTCTTGTCTATATAAATGTCATTACACCCATCTAGATCACTTTGAGTAATTCCCACACACTAGCAAGGGCTCTGTGAATGAACTTTTTCTTGGATCAACATCCAGACTAATTGGTATTGCTAAGATTTTATTTGTAGATAAAATTCTCATTCAAATGTGTTATAGTTTTATTCTTTTAGAAGATAAATTAATAGATGAGAAGTCATGTATATTGTGTTATTTGCTCCTTGGTTTGAGATTCTATTTTGTTTCTATTTCTATTTTTGGCAGATGACCTGAAATAGCTGTGGTGGGGGCTGGGTCTCTCTGACACTCGCACTCACACAAACCCCTTCTTTGTGCTTCCAAACCTTCAACAAAGCAAAGAGTAGAAAAGGGCCCCTATTTACCTGAACCACCTCTCCGTAAAGAACGAGGGATCAACACCACCTTTCTTTTTTTTCTTTTACTGCCCCTTCACCCCTTTATACAGCCCCCCACCTCACCCCCGATCGCCCCATTGTCGGGCAGGACAAAGGCTAGGAGAAAGAAGGAGAGGTAAATGGGGGGAGTTTGGGGAGGCAAGACTCACCTGATAAGATGATGAATGATCCCACTAACTGTTGCAAGAGGAGAGATGAGGGATGATGAGGCCCTCCACCAAAAAAGATGGACTTAAGTGAGGTCAGAAGCAGATAATATAAAGGAATTCAGCAGGAAAATAAACTGGTACATTCTGCACAGTTGGTGCATTGCCCACAGTAGATGACAGTTAACATAAATACAGAGTGGCTTTACCTTGCCTTTCCCAAAAGAGAACTGAAGCTGTTAAATCCATCTATGCCCTCGTCAAAACAACCAGACTACACTGACCAAAATAGTAATTCTTCCTCGTCTAACACAGGAGCTACTGCTCCACAGCTGCCTTGATTGATTAGTTTGTCTGAGTTTTTGTGTGACTAGGGTGTGCCAACATGTTCAATATGATTAACTTGGTTAAACACCAGTCACATAACAGTAGACCATCAGCTTCCTTGTTCTGAGAGGCAAAGTTATTGTTTTTGTCAATGGAATATGACTGTTACTGTTACTGCAAAGGAAGGTGATGATAATATTCAAAATAAAGCACTTATGGGTGACTGTGAAGCTATTCATACACCACACACCTGTACTTGTACAGACTCCCTGCTTTGTTTTTCTTCTTCCATTTATAAAATGTTTGAGAGACGGATAGTGATAGTATAGATTTGTGAGATCAAGGAGCCTTTAATCAGACTGCCCAGCTACTATCAAATGAAAAAGACTCAAAGCTGACCGTCAGCTTATCATCTGTGGCTGATCTTGGACACAGTGGTGCTTTGAGCAAAATGCTAGCATCAGCCTGCTATTATACTTCCAGTGACAATGCTGACATAGTCAGTGCGTTTACATGCACAGCTTAATTAAGCCAAAAAATTCGACTTCCTGAATGTGGTCCTTGTCCCAGTTTACATGCAGTGGAGAAAATTGAATAACTGATGGAACATTTTCTCCTCCTTCACACTAGGTGGCGATGTGTGTCTTGTCAGTGGGTTAATACAGCCCCTTTTCCGGTTGACCTGTCATTTAATAAACAACTATACTCGTTCATCCAGCGGCATTTCAAACAACAACCAGCCAGACAATAGTTCTGCTTTTTTAATCTCATACTTAATTTGTGCACTTCTTCTGGTGCAGATAAGATGGCGCTATCTCTCAGGAGGTTCTTCTACCAGCTCTGTTTACCTTCTTTTTCTGCAACCAGATTTCTTCAGTGTTTTTGTTCAGCAGTTGTGGCACATCCACACACACATTAAGCGTATACATGCCACAGAAAATCAGTTTCCAATCACATTATCTGGGTGTCGTAATCAGGTAAGGAGAACTCCGATTTTAGTCGTAGTAACATGTTTACATGCACTTAAGTTGTCCAGTTAGAGTCCATTTTTTCATGTGCATGTAAACGTACTGTTTCTAAGCAGAAGATGTTATACCATGCCTGCCACCTCAGTAACATGCATTCTAACATGCATGCGAAGAAGATTTTCACATGTACGAAAACACAAAACAGATTCAAATTTTGATCTGATGCTGAAGCTGTGGAAAAGTAGTCCCCGACTTTCTACATTTCTACAGTTGCTCTGTAACCCCTCAGGCCACAAACAAACAAACAAATTTAAGGGATCTTTTAAGTTATTAGCCTATTCTTTTTTCTATCCAACTTCATTCAGAATTACCCTCTACGCTTCAAACCAAATCACTTTCCCATCTCATTTTCACATTTAAAAAAAAGTTTTTTCTCTGAAAATTTCAAAGGTATGCCCATTTTAGATAATTAAGGAAAGGGAAGGAGGGGAGCTAGTAAAGGGGGTGGATAGAAAGAAAGAAGGGAGGGACAGAGGTGAGGAATTTATATGGCTAGGGCTATAGGTTATGGTGATTTATCCTGAATTAACAGTGTGTTTACTTTAGCTGGGAGGCTGCTGAGTGAAGCGGGTGAAGTTAGGGCATCAGGTGACCCAGCTCTTTGTTATGGAGAGAGGCGGGCTGGCAAACGCAGCCCCAAATGACTGGCAGGAATGTCACCTGAACAATACTGTGATTCTCCATAACAGCGGCGTCCATCATCATTAGAGTTTGCCCGTCGTTGTTAAAAACTGCTGTGAACACCTTTGTTAAGTTGTAGCGTCAAGGCACTGCGACTTTGACCCTTGACCTCTTCACTGTCTCTCTGCTTGTTATTTTAATGATAGAGGAAATTAAGATGAATCTACTGTTGGTAAAGTAACTGTAAATTGAAAAAAAAATATTTATCAGCCAATTTTACTCACAGTTAACAACAGTTGTGACAAATGAGTCCTAAAACTTTAAACTTTAATCTGCAAATTTTCAGTAGGGGAGAAAACCTGTTTCAAACGAATATGCAAGAAAGCAGCTGCTGCTATAGATGTGCAGGCATGGTTAATGTGAGGAATCAACAGTTGATGGAACTAGGTTTGGAAGATTAAAACATGTAAAAGTTCAGATCAATACTCTTTCTCTTTTCTAGGATTCACAATAACTTTTTTTCAAGGACCAGCTTATATCAATGAGCAATTACATGGTTTCTTCCTGTTGCTCAGTCTGAGGGTTATATCATGATGGTTTTCTTAAGAAGCAAAAGAGAAGTTGAGTGTTACAATCAAAACACTTACTGGAAACGCTGTTGCATACGTGTATATTTTTGGCCATGCTCTTTATGTATGTTTTTCTTATTATTGACCCACAGCCTGGTCGCAAACACTGACAGAACGTGGAACACACCATAGGTAAATGCAATCCGCTCTCCTTCATGGTTTGTTTATATAGCTACTGTCCCACAACAGCTAGCATTAGCATTAATGAGCAGAGGAACAAAGACAATGAATGAACCAGTGTTAGCATTTGCTGAACTGCCTTTTATTGATATAAGCTCAAAGTCAGCTGAGGTGGAGTCATTAGCTCTTCATTTACAAGTCTTTAACAAGAGAACATTACTCTTTGATGTTTGTCAGAGACTTCAATCCATCCTCTTCTTTAAAACATTTTGTCAAGGCACATCAGCCAACAGGTGATGGTAAAGAACAAGCATGAAGGATTGATTATTCAAACATTTTATTAAGCCTTCTTTGAAAAGTAACTCTGAGAAACAACTGACTACAACATTTTGCATGCGAGAGAGAATAACCCTGAGTAACCTGAACCCAGTGTGTTTTTTTCTTTACATGTATTTTTGTATTTATTTATTGGAATAGACTATGAATTAAGAAGTCTGCAATAGTACAGTTTTAAACATTGCCAACTTATGGTGATATGTTTGTGTAGAAACAATATAAAAAGTGGTCCAAAATCATGAGAACCCAGACAATAGTAGAAATGATTATTTCCTGATTGATTTCAACATGTATCTGCACAGCACTGCTACTAAGTACAAGTAGATGTAGATTGATTTTGAAACTGTAACACATATTGCGATACATATTTCTACTATGACAAAGACTCATGCATTTGAAAATGTATGTTTTCATGTAAGCTGTAGATTCATGAATTTGTAAAACCTGTCTATTTTTTAAAAAATCTTTATCAGCCTATGATTTTCTCTTCCTTTCTGACAAGATGTTGCTGTGCAGCAAGCTCTCATAAAACAAAGACAATTTGATGCTTCACAATAAAGTGTGTGATGAGAACGACTTTTACTGCTAAATATGTATGTGACTGCAATTTATAGGGGTCAGAAAATATAGAAATTGCTAAAGACAAAGATTCTCTTTTTATAACAAGTAAGCACTGATTTTCCTATACAGGAAGTTTATGAAGCCAATTAAACTAAGCCGTGACACAAACATTTTAATGAAGAGAATACTAATGGAGTGCGTTTGGTGAGTGATGAAATTGGGTAAATTAGGTGTCAGCTAAAGTGACACTCAACTAACAGTTGTCAAGTCAATTAGCACATGCTAATAGAGCTCCATTATGCAAGAGTAGGGTTTGTAAGGGGATGTTAGAACCAGACACATCAAGAGTCAGGATTGCTTCGTCTGGCATTGTCAGACCAAAAATAAATAAATAAAATAAATGATCCAAGGAGAAAGAGAGCTGCCTTTCTCAGGGACTACATCTGATCCCAGCATCCACTTTCTGCAGCAGGTCGTGATTAGGCCCAGATAGCGATTCACACATTCACCGTCACACAATGATGTCACAACCCTGATAATTTCCTAAAAATCTGCCTCTTATGTGTTGAAAAATGGACAAATGGAAAAGGTGAGGGGGCTGAATGAGATTATAAGAACACATAATCACACTTGTAGCCCATCATGACTCTGTCAGTGCTTCAAAGCAAAACTAAAATGGACACAGAAACAGGCTTTGAATGTTTGTATTTTTCGGGGGCGCTAACTATTTCTACACATATATTCATCAGTGCTGTAGTGAGAGTCTCAGACAGCAAGAGCCGCTCTTCAGACTGTGAGCTGCTTACAGATTGGGGGAGTTTTGGGGGGGATGTTGTGTTTGCTGAGTATACTCATCAGGCTAATTCTTCACCAGTTTAATCCACTGGTCTAATTCCCATGTCTGAGACAGTGAACTGTCCTCAGAGGATTATAAATAAGGAGAACGGGACTCGCAAAAACAAAGACAACTCTCCCCTCTGACTGTTGAAAAGACAGTATCAAAGACAAATAATTGGCACTGTCTGATATTTAAATATACAGGAAAGTTTTAATTTGAATAAACATGGTGTAAATTTCCCCTTAGGTTTCCCACACTACATCTTCTATATCTTTTTGGCAATCTTTGGTCAAACGTCTCAGAGTTTTGATAGTGAGCTCGCAGAAAAACCAGACCGCAGCCCAAATCCTCCACCCAGCCCAGAAATCCCCCGGGTGCAGCCCCACTGTGTCGCTGTAGTCAAACAGCTGAACGTACAGATGCAGTGAACGCCACCCAAAATCCTCTGCACCAATTCTTCCAAAACAATGAAAAAGACTGTCTTAAAACAACAAAACAATGAAAACCTGGATGGGAGTTTCCCTGCTCTATTTATTTAGTTAAATTCAGTTTAATCCACTGAAGTCTGAGGTCATTATTTGATTTTAGTGCATCTGTCATTATTTACCAACTTCACCTGAAGATCTTCCACTCCGTCCTACATGGATTATTTCCAGAACACAGTTAGCATTATTGTGCATTTATGATTGTTTTCTTCTATGATAACACTTTAGATAAGTCATGGCAGATTGTTTTTCTTTGTGCAAACCAAGACTTAACACATAATTTAACTTCCAACCAAACACCCAGGGAACAGTGTGTGATGTGTTTTTTTGTATATATAATATAAATAACAAAGGGTAAAACACTGTATAACAATGTTATGTATATTTTAAGCCATAATTAAGAACATGTGTTTTTCAGATTGTTACTGTTTTTCTGTAATATGCACAACATTCACGTCTAGCAGTGACGTCTAGCAAGGAGAATAGTGTAGTCATCTAAAAAAATTATTAGCCTAAACTCAGTGCTAATTGAGATGTGTAAATACCATAAGAAAATCCACACACACGCACATGAGGGAAGCATTATGGCATCAGTTTCGGCAACAGAAGCAAGTGGGACATGTCCCAGCTCTGTGGTTCACTCCCCAATTCCCTGGTGATTAACTCAGTTAAGCTCCCACACACACATACATACACACAAAGTGGTCCACGCCACTAATGTTGTGGGGAATTTCATGCTTCCTTTTTTCCTTTCAGTTTAAAGACGGTCTGAATGGAGCAAGTTCCAGGAAAAAGAAACAGGCCAAAGTTTTGAATTTTGTTCCTGAAATAGTGTTTTACTGCTCTATGAGCTATTAAGTCTCCATAAGAGAAAACACTGGCTTTGACTGCTTGAATTTGCAGGAAGGTTTAACTAATCTATAAGACATGGATGTTAATGTGACCCTCATCGTGTTAGCTTGATCATCAATTAACTAGAGTCATGGAATTTTGAAGAAAGCTATTAGTTATGTTCAGGTTAACGAATACAGAATTTATTTAGATTTTCTATGTAACTTGACAAAAAAAGGAACTGCATGTTGCATCAATCCTTTGACAGATTTGAGGAGGCTAAATGGTTTAACTCACTATTGAGGAATCCATACACACATACTCTGTCATGTAAACACACACACATCCACACACACTGTGCCTCCCTCGCAGTCATCCCGCCTTACCCCCTGTGTGGCGGCTGCAGGCCCAGATTTGAAAAGGATTTGTTTGACCTGAGGAGGTGTTAGCAGGGGGGGCTCACTGTGTTTGTGTGTGTGTGTTTGGGAGAAAGACTCAGACAGACAGTAAAACATATGTCGCTCTCAGGGAGAGGCCATCTTGCTAATTTAGCCATGGTGGTGGCTGCAAAGCACTGGTCAATACTTTGGATTGCCCACACCTCGAAAACTCACAAAGCTGCTGCTTTACAGCTCGCCAGAGGCATGGTGGCAATATGGAGGGGAGGAGGACCCCCAAGTGTGTGTGAGTGAGTTTGTGTAAATTCTCCCTTCAGGCAGAGAGGACTGTAGGAGGTGTCGCCCCTCTGCCTGTCTGTCAACATGTCGGACATTCCATTTAGTTCTTTTTTAAGTTTCTCTCTTTTAAAATTTTCTTACAGAGCGTGACAGTGACATTGTTCGCATCTTAACTTTCCCTGAAACAAAGACATCTCTTGACCAATAAGAACATATAGAAGAGAATGGAGAAACTCATTATCACCATGGTACTTAATCACATGCCAGCCATCAATTTTTATTCACCACTTTGCTGCTCTTCTGCTTTCACCAACCTGCTCTTTCTCTTACAGATAAAAAAAGACCATTTCTTTGCTCTCTATCTGTCCTCACTTTTTACTCTTTAATCTTTCCTTCCATCTCTATAATATAGCCATAGTTCTCATTTTTGAAAACTGTTTCAGAAAAAACTCTTCCTTAGTTATCTCTGATGGATGGATTAGGCGACAGCTTGGTCTTGGCCACTGGAGGGGAAAGGGGATGCTTGGCCTTCACTTCACTTTGACACATTCAAACACACAGACACACACTAAACTGTCCCCAAATACCTGACCTGGAGTTACTGGGTTAAACAGCATTGAAGGTGAAGCTGCTGCTGTCAAATGAGCATACATTTAAAGTTTAACTTGCTCATGTTACTTCGTTCAACTTCTAGTATTAACATGGCTTCAGCACTACACTTCATGCAATTCAAGGCCTCAGACTTCAAATGATGCTGTAAAGTTTTCCTGCCCCACTATGAAGGTTATTGTGGTAATCCTAATTAGTGGTCATTTCCAAATGTGACAGCTGGACAGTAACAGATAGACCAGTATCTGAGATTTAATGAGGTAAAATCTTGCGTGGACAGATTTAAAAGGTTCGGAGAACATAGCTATTTGCTTTTCTGCCACAAATATCAACTTTAATTCATTCCTTATGTCTGAGGTGGTGTTTTTTAATTAGAGGTTTGCAGGCAAGAAGTGGTGAGTCCAGAAAGTCTCTGGAATCTCTGAAAGAAAATAGTTTATCTCACTTAAAATATCTGTTAATAAGAAGACACCATGTGTTAATTATGTAGATGGTGGGTTTCTATTTACATGTAATGCTAAGTATGCATGCATGCTAAGCTAAGTTGAAGGCTCTACGGATCTTCTTAGCTACTTTGAGTTCATTTTTATATTGGTGTTTGGATGTCTCACCATCATGCGTGTGGAAACAATAAAAATCTCACAGTGAAGTTACCATTACCAGCATAACAGTATATGCTATTACTTTTTGTGCTCAATGCCTTTCCTGTAGGCCTTTATTGACTGCCAAATAAAGAGATGTAACAATTATTAGACTTAGACATTTAAGATGTGGAATGTATCCTTGGTATGTTCACCATGGCTAATTTTAGAAAAACCGGCATTCCATGTCAAAATGCTGTGGTTACATGACTCTTGCTTTTTCAGTCTGAGTCACAGAGAGAATGTCTACCTGTGCAGGTGACACATACACACACTTGAAATAGGGGGTTTCCCATGTTGCAAACACAACCTCAGTTTAAAAGGTCCAAGACACCAGTGATCAAAGAGCGAGACAAAAGTGGGCGATGTCCAATGGCTCCGTCAGGTTGCCGCGGGAGACAGTCCTTGAGGAAATGTCGCTGCTGGCAGGCCTGTCGTCAAGACATAAATTACAGACTGGTAGACCAAGTAACTATCACCTGGACTGGCTCGCTCTCTCTATTCTTGTTTTTGTTCTAGGTTTCTGTCTCTTGACTGTCTCCTCTTTTCCCTGCATCTCCCTCTTTATGTCCTCCCCTCTTTCTCTTTCTAACAACCCTGGGATTATGATGTTCTTTCTAATCTAAAACTGAATAATACAACATTAAAGAATCTACGTACTTATCCTGTGTCACTGTATTAAATGTTCTTGTAATTCTTCATATATGTCAAACTTAAGTCACAGTGTTATATGCCCAAATGTATGGAAACACTCACTTTAGTGGTGTTTTTTTTCTATTGTGTTGACCGAGCTATACTATCCCATCTTAAAACATGCTGTGGAGGACTAGTAAATGCTGTTGGGAGTGCTGAGTTACAGCCTGTTTTCATACAGGCTTTGCATATCTGCAGCTCATAGTATGTCTTTCTTCCGTCAACTTCAAAAAATCAGAACTTCTGACATCCCTTCTCAGTCGTCAGCTTTGACCTTAACCAAATTCAATTCAATTCAATTCAATTCAATTCAATTCAATTCAATTCAATTCAATTCAATTCAATTCAATTCAATTCAATTCAATTCAATTCAATTCAGTACAATTCAATTCAATTCAGTTTTATTTATATAGCGCCAATAACAATACAAATTGTCTCAAGACGCTTCACAAAAACCAGCCTGCAACCTCCAGAGCAGCCTGAGGGCGACGGTGGCAAGGAAAAACTCCCTTTTAACAGAAAGAAACCTTGAGCAGAACCCAGCTCATATGGAGGGACCCATGTGCCGAAGGCCAGCCGGTTAGAAACAGAGAAGATAGAGAGAAAAGTAGAGCAGGAGAAACAAGATAAACAAACTTCTGTCATAGATACATACATCAAGCGGAAGGAAACATGTAGGATCTAGTAATATAACACATAGCTGATGATCTATGAGACAGTTTGTGAGTATAACAGGAATCTTGGGCAGGTTGGTGAATTGTTCATCCAGGTAGGAGTGGACAACTAGAGGAGGCCATGACGACTGGGGCAGATGTAGTTTATGGAGCTCCACAGGTCAAACAAAATCCACAAATCAAACCTTTATGATGAACTGGAACACCAACACTAGAGCTGGACCTCAAAAATGCTTACGGCTGATTGGCTGACAGCACATCCCTGCAGCTATGTTCAAAATGCTTTAGGAAATTCTGAGCAGATACAATTAAAATGGAACAACCCATATTTGGGTGTGTTTTCATTTGTTTCCCTTTCCCGTCATCCCCTTCCTCTATCACCTGTTCTCCCTTCCTGTATGGAGAGGCCTTTGAATTGATCTGAGGTGTTTCGGAGGCGTGACATGAGCATAAAAGGCCAAAATCCTGCGAGAAAGTGAGGTAGTTGAGGGCAAACCTTACAGAGTTAAGACAACAGGTCCAGGTCCCCACCCCTTTCTCTCACATAAACACACACTGTGCAAGACCTGAAGCTCTTTTACTACAGGTGCAGTGTACTTCATGTATTTGTCCTCTGGCTCCAGCTAACCCTAATCAGAAAGCAGCCAGTGAACTGAAGCGTGAAAACATCTCAGACAGAACAAAAGAAAAGCCTCCTAGATTCCTCCCGCGAGACATAAACAGTTAAAAAAACAACCATCTTCCACTCATCATGTAATCCTTGAAAGTGTTGTGATTTTTATCACTTTATCTAAAGGAAAAACACTGTAAGTGGCAGCAATCTCAGAATGCTCCAGTGAAAAAACACAATTACTCAAACTTTCCTCCCGATAAGCCCATGCAAGTTGCTCAATATTCTCCAAGTCTCACATATTAGTCATCCTTGCATCTACACAGGTTTGACAGGTTTTAAAACTGTTTTATTGTCACAACTATTGAATCACCCATTTCTTTTCTTTCAGGATGGAAAACATTGCACTCTGCTACCTGTTTTTTTTTTTTTTTTAATATTATCCATCTAATTCTGTACTGTTTTCTTAAATGTATCTTAAATATCTACATTGTGCACTAGTCAAGGTAGCAATTTTTTGTTTTTACTCACTCCTGCTCCTACTTACTCCTACTACTTACTCCTAATGCAGGACCGTCTTGTAGGCACCTGATCAGCCTCACATTAATACCTCAGCACTTGACAATGACCTCAGAGTAACAAAGATGTACCACAGGAAGAACAGAGAACAGCTGTAGATAGTATGAGGTGCCTAAAATCATAAATGCATCTTTATTAACACGATGCATGACTCAGTCTTTTAAGATTGCTGTAATTAAATCTTACCTTAAAAAAAATACTTTCGACACAGAAATTTTAGCCAGCTATAGTTTACAACATTCCTTTTATTTCTAAGAGCATTTAACCATTGTGTGGTCATTTAAACAGGATGAGTTGTTTGAAGGGTTTAGTCAGGTTTCAGAGTTCGTCATAGTACAAAATGGGTCCGGTTAATGCTTATGGTCAGACCTTCCTCAGGTGACACTAAACCATCCCTTACAGGCCCAGGCCTCTTGTTCTGTCTCTACCTGGGTGGCCTCATTAGACGGGTACCTCCATATGGGCTGGATTCTGCTTGAGGTTTACTCCTTTTAAAAAGGAGTTTTTTTTTGTTTTTTTTGCCATCGTTGCCTTAGTGCTTGTTCTCTTCAGGAAGGGTTTTTAGAGGTATAAAACTGAATTTCAAACTTGAAATTGATCTCAGTGTCATGAAGTCAGCTGGGATTACAGGAAGATGCGGGAAAAGACTAAATTATATAATATATAATAGCTGTAAAGCATTATATTATATATGATATTATATATGCGTAAAACCACCTGTCTACCGAATATCTTTGATCTAGTTTGAATTAGACTCTCTCTCTCTCTCTCTCTCGCTCTCCCTCTCTCACACACACATAATTCCCTTTCCCTTTAGTTTCCTCCATCTCCTTGTCTTCTAAATGTCTTCCCCCTTGCTCTCCCCGCGCTTTCTTTCATCCCCTTTCTTACTCTCTCACCACTTTTCTCTCTTTTTCTGTCTGTTTGAGTTGACAACTTGTCTCTCGGGATAGCGGGGATTGTGGAGCGCTAATCGGAGCAACGCGGATTACAATCAGCGCACACTCACACATACACACACATCTGTCACAGAGGCAGTTAATAAGTCAATACGTTGACACTGCTCAGGGCCACAGAACAGCTCCTGTGGGGAACACTTTGCGGTTGTGTGTAATCTATTATAAGGACACAGTTTTGTTCATCAGATCTGTATAGTCTAACTGTTTGAACTGTTTCCAGTGATAGTGTCTCCATCTTGTCTATAAATCTTTTTCATTATCAGCAGCAATCCAGGTGATGAGTTTCGTGCACTATTGCTGTACAAAAAAGAAAAGCATCTAATTTAATTAACAACAACTGACACTGAAATTTGTGGAAAACTACTGATTGGTGTGAGAGTAGGCAAGATTTCTGTCAAAGAAACTGTTAGATTGTGCCATTATTTCCATTTGATCGCAAGACAAATTCTTAGAAAGCTACCGTGAGATCACCAGGAGGAACCAGGAGGTACTGGTACTATAGTAGTAATTATCAGTGCTTTTTGTGGGGCCATTCAGAACACATATAAAAACTTTTGATTAAGATATGATCAAATGGTCTGATGCAGATCACACAAACCCTGACAAATAATAATAATAAGTTGACCTAAGAGTAGGTTATACCAGTGGTTCTACATAGGCTTTCAAAATAAATCTGAGGAAGATAATAAACATTTTACACTCCTGTACTTGTACAAAGAAGACGCTGCTGTCTTTTGATGGTCCTAAAAAAACTATCAGTCAAGGCCTCGGTGCATCAGTTACTTGGTACAATGCAGGAATTAAACTGAACAGGAATGTTTTCAAAAGAGTCTGCATTTTCAAAAGCTGAATTAGTTCAATCTAGGCCAAACTCAAGGCCAAAATCCAGTACTACTTTACTCTGTGACCTTTAACCCTTGAGGCCAGAGAGGAAGTGCTTAGTAAACAAGAGGGGGCGGAAAGACAGTAGATAGTATCTGAGGCTGATTCAATCACAGCACCGTGGGAAACACACACACACAAACACAAACAGCCTCTTTGCCTTCAGGACAACAACACAGGAAGGAGTGTCTAAGTGGCCATTTCCATGGAAACGATGACCGCCACCCGAGCCGTAACCCTGTTGTTGTACGTGAACTTTTACCTCAGAGAACTTGTGAGCGTGTATACGTGTGCACTGCACAGTAAGCAAACACACGCAGACTTCTGCTGAACTCGGAGGCCCTCCCTCAACTCACCATGTGGTCCAACTTGAGAAAGTGGACGACACAAACACACTTCAAACGCGCACACGCTTTCTTTCAACGGTGCTCTTCAGATGACAAAACATTTCCTCACTGTCTCCACATGAAATTTTCCGACCTCCTCTCTGTGTTGATGGATGAAGCCATGGAGCTGGTCAGGGCTGTGCATCGGAAGTGATTTCAGGGTTTTATGCACTCTGTGTTTGGACTGCGGCCTCTTGTTAACGTCCCTCTGGCTACAAACACACTGACATGTGATTTATGGAAATGAGCCATGGAGGAAACACGGTGGGATAAATCAAACGCACTCGACCTGTGCAATGTGTGTTTCACTTTGTGTGCATGTGGGAGACGGTAAAAGAGAAGAAAACTAATAAAAAGAGACACAGAGGGAAAGTGTTTCAGACTGATGGAGTTTTTTTTCTCTTTTGATGTTCTTTCGTGCAACTGAGGAGGGAAAAGAGGCCATAAATCCACATGCAGATGGGATTAAAACTCAAGAGGTTCAGAATTATTTCCCCTACACCAAATCCGTTGATGTCTGACCAGAAAGCTCTCAGAAACTTTTGTCAAAGAAACTATTTTTTAACAGCAGATCCTCAACTTTGACTTTAATCATTAAAACAACTGCACTTCCACAGTTTGTTCTTTCTCAGTTTGTACGCCCATAAATGTGAACAAGTGAATTAAGTTCCTACATTCGTTTGTAAAATATCCCTTTTTACATACCCTTTTACATAAAATCCACTTGCCATTTATTTTGAGGAGTGATAGCTGTGCACCAATCTGCTCATGAAAGGGTGATGTGTTCTTAAAGACAGAAAGACTCCAACGTAATCGAGTCTCTGTATTTATAAAGTAAAGTTCATTGCTCTTCTGACTGTAATAGGAACATGCTCCTGACTTATAAACAAGATCTGAGACACTTGTTTCATTAGAATCCTCAAACGTTTCCTGTACTCTTTGCCTTTGTAATTATAGCAATTATTTTTATGACATAGGTCATTGTTTTGAGAGCAAAAACTCCTCTTGACCCTCCTTGATTTCATTTGGAAAATTCCCTCTTAAACCATTTGTTAACGCTAATCTTACATAAGGACTAAACCTGCATGGAGTCATCAAGGAGAAAGGCCAGTCGGTTCACCTACATCTCAACTCAGTATGGATCAGAGCGCCAACCATTATCTGCTCAACCTGTAAGATGGGGATCCAAATGTGTTTCAACGTGCGTGCACGAATACATAGTGTGTGCGTCTGCCTTTCTGTAAAGATGCTAAGAGTCATTCTGACCTTGTAGGGTTTAGACTCTGAGTTGGGTATTAGTAGGTTAATATCACCCTAAAGGTTGAGAAGAATAACCTCTGTCACCCTGCAAACTGTCCAAAGAACCTGCTGACCCCTCCTCAACCAGATTACAGTGGGTGAAGGACCGGGAGTGGGGGTTGACAGAGTGAAGACGGCGACACGTGATGACCTTTGGTCTGTTTTATAACCTCCACACCTCTGAAAGCTGTGATTTAAGCAACCTCATGCTAGTCTAAAGACTGGTAAAGGGAAGAGTTTGAATACAATTTAAGAATTATGTGATGTATAAGTAACTAAGTAAGATATTGTCATTATTCAGTCAATTTAAAAAGAGTCAATGAAACAAAACACATCACAGAGCACACATAAAAAAATCAACGGATGATGTAGTAGATCAAACAAAAACATTAAACATGAACATAAAACTTACTAGTACAAAAACCCTACAGTATGTAGAAAATATATCTAAATCCCAAAACAGATGCCCACCAAGATGCAGCGGCTTGACAGTGCCACAGTTCCAAATACATAATTTACCAGCAACAGGTGTCCAAATCAACCACTTCTCAAATAATTATAGTTAAGAGACAGTAACAGAGGAAAGATTCCTTGTCACATGCACTTCCCTTCCAGTTCTGGGATCAGGGGACAGACTCAGTGAACTCACTCTGACCGTGAATCTTTCTCTAGTCTCAGACAGAGGACACAGAGCTGCAGTGACTCTCGATTGCTGCATCTTTTTGGTCATGCAATCGGTTTTCACGTCAGCTTTTGGGATCTTTTACATAGTCACTATGGGTTCAGGTAAACCCTGTCACTGGTGCTCTCCTTTTAGACTCAATAACACAAACATAAACAGTCTCAAGCACACATGCTGAGGTACACACCAATACCTGATGGACTGGGGAGAAGCGGGGGTTTGTATTATACACTACTGGTGGATTACAGTGTGTGTGCGTGTTTGTGTGTGCACACATACATATGAGGGTGTCCAGCAGGTTTAATCAGAGGAGTCCTTGTCGAGGATAAATTTGTGGCCCCTGGCCTCCTAATTCATCCTCAGCATGCTGGCCTTGGTCCACTAATGAAACCCCCCAAGGTTGACCAGATACAATCACACGCACACAAACACACACACACACACACACACACACACACACACAAATCTTAACTGCACCCATTTCTACTGTTTCCTTTATATTTTTGTACATTTAAGGCTTTTAAATGTGATAATGTTTTCCTCAAATGCAAAGTTAAGTTAAATTTATTCTACACTGAAACCACTTGATTCAATTTACAATAAATATATTGTACAAACAATTGCCTCAAATCTTAGTCTATAGTCTTTATTTTTATTTATTTGTCGTTCAATCATGATAGAAAAAGGGCAGAGATGACAAAAACATCCATCAGCACCAAACACGATATTTCCCAGCTTTAAAAAAAGGCTGGGAATAACCTTCCAATATGACCTTCTGAAATCATTTTCTAAAACCTTTATTAAATGGCTCAACAACAGACAAACAGAGAGATAATGGCTGAGGGAATACTCAAGTGTAACTCTGTGAGTCATGGACCTGAATATGAAAGAAAAGAGGGATGGGAAGATCTCAGGGAGTGAAGGAAAGTGATACAGAATAAGACCTAAACAAACAGAAACCTGAAGGATGGACACAAGGGAAAGCAGAGAGAAATAAAGAAAGAAAGTAAGACAGAGAAAGTCCTGGATGAAAAGACGACACAAGGATGAGTGAGCAAGGTATAAAGGCAGAAAGAGCGGGAGGGGGACAGATTTCCCATGGGGGTGATGGGGGTGGGGGTGGGGGTGGGGGGGGCAGCTGTCCACTAAGCACACACACATACACAAACTGTCCCCATTAATTAGTCTTCATTAGTGACTGTCGGATGAGACTAATCAGGGTGTGTTGTTGTTGGAGATTGAGGGAAGCCATGCGTGTGTTTGTGCGTGATTTACTGGTGTGGGTCAGCTGAGTGTGTGGAGTGATCAGAACCCCAATCACAGCCCATAACACACACTCATCACATCAGCTGATGTCATCTATCACGATGCCACAGGTTCTTAGTTCATCAGAAGGGTATATGTGTGTGTGTGTGTATATGTGTGTGTGACCTTGTGTAAATGACAGCTTCAGTACAGATGATGCACATATCATCTCTGCTGCTACACATGATTCCTCTCAGGAAAGCACAACATTTTTTTTTTTTGCGTGTGTGCATTTGGAGGATTTTTTTCTTTCTGTCTGTTAAAGTGATGTCTTTTTGGTATATGTGTAAAAGCTTCTCACAGCTTCATTTGGACATGACAAGACATTCATAGCACATAAACAGGCTGTTCAGTATCAAGCACCTTGTAGACAGTAGTGGATCTGAACTTATTGTGTTTTCTCTTTGCTTCTCACATGCTCTATCAGAGGCAAGTAGCCAAGTTTGTACTTGTATCTATATGAATCTTCTGCAAAGTATTTTTCTGCCTGTGAAGCCACATTTATGATCCTTCATCAAATCTACGTCATCCGTCCTAGGTGTGTGGAACTGCATTTCCTCTGCCTCCACATATCGTACACAGCTGACTAGCCACCAACTAGCAGTCTAGTGGCGTGATTACAGAATGATGCTGACACACCAGCATACAAGTATAAATGCTTACAGCTGCAGAGGTCACTAGTGTGGGCTGTGTCGACCTCTTGCAGGAGTGTAAACCAAGCGTAGGACAAGCAGCCACTCACAGTTCGCTACTTACTTAGACCTGAACCAGTCTTTCATATGGTCTCGCTCTGGTGCTGTTCAGCTGCCATTCCAGAGTGTTGCAACCCACCTCAGACCCATCACTCAAAAATTCCAGACTGGAAGTCTTCCCCTGACGGAAATGCCACAGTCTCAGGATTACTTCCTCATCATCACTACTGTCTTTATTTATACTGGGCAAACATTTTTCTTTCGGATGCTTTTTCGGTCTTGGTGATGTTCCTCTTGCTGGAGTCTATACATGAAGCTCTTTCATTTTCCTGTGAAATAGGAAACAATAAATGCATCCTTACTTCAGTTTCACTCAGATATTCTTCTTTTGAGTCTCTTCTGAGTAAAGCAATGTATGTTTCTATTATATTATCTATTACCATTCAAAGCTCCGATGGGAATAAGTATGGCCATCTCTATCAAAACATGGCCAAAGTCCTGTGGAAGCTTTACTTTTATTCAGTGACTCAGTGGAGCAGTGTGTAATGATGAAGTCCCATCCTCATTCAAAGCAATTTGCTCACCACCCATCACTTTTTAGTGGACTTTTGCAGGCTCTGGTTGCCCAAATAACTCTCTTGAATAGTTTCCAAATATTTTAAAGAGAAACAAGCAAAACATAAACTTCCGTTATGGATTGCCAAGACCTAGCTGTATCTTTCTCTGTTTCGGTCAGCATGGTCTGAATGCAGGAACCAAAGTCAGTCATGGTAAGCATTTGATTTGCCATACCAGTCTTATGGCCTCAATGGCATTACCTAAGTCTTTTCCACCTACCATCATCTCTAGTCTCTTCCTGTGAATTACAATCACCATAAAAACTATGTAACCGTGTTCTCGAGTTTTGGGTCAAGTAAATACACAGACCCTGTAATGGTGGTTGTAACATTCAACAGAAGCTTCTTAGTCTTTGTCTTCCACTTAATAGTTTGCCATTTAGACACGCACTTGTGTACACTAACACATTAGCAGTTTATGAAAACACACACTTTTTTTGCTGACACAGATGTGGTTTAGTCAGTTGTCTCGTCTGCTGCCTCAGATGTTCATGCTCCAACGAGAGCCGAATGCCAGAGGGGACACACACATGCACACAAATAGACATAAACACACACTTTTTTTCACCTCTCACAATTAACACGCATTAACACAGGCTTGCACACACACATGAACACACTGAGATAGCAACAGGCTCTTTTTACAAACACACAAAGGCAGCTCATCCTCGCCACGCTCCAGGAGTGACAGATCGATTCCCAGGGCAGCTGCTGCTCAGACAGGTGTGTGTGTGTTTATATGTGTGAATGTGTGTGTGTGTGTGTGTGTGTGTGTGTGTGTGTGGTGAAGGGGTGCATTTCTTTCACACTTAAAAAGAAATAACTCATAATTGTACTACCCCTTACAACCCCTCTCGCCTCTCTTCTTCTCTCCCTTTCAGTCTCTCCTATATTTCCACTTCTTCCCAAAAACCTGCCACAAACTCACATTAAAATATTTCTACATAAAGATGATACAACTAATAACTAACAATAATTGACAATTACTGACCAACTGACAGTTACCTAGAGATGATTGTTTGAGTATGCATAGGAGAATCCTTATTTGGTAATACTAACTATGATTTTTGGCCTTATATTTTTGTCTCTTTGATTCACTCTTCCACCTGCTGCTAGCTGAATGTAATTAATTCAGATCCAAACTTAACAAACAAGAAGAAAAGGACAAAGATATCACATCTGAACACTGATCAGTTTCCTTTCTTCTTTCAACTAGAAGTAATGTCAACCCTCCTCCCTTCACCTTGACTTGTGTATTCAGTTGCAGTCTTTTACTGCCTGTAAAAGCAGCATAAGGGACTGCTGTCCACTTTGACCCCGGCTACAAGACAGGAATAGAGCTGCAGTCAGAGGTCGCACACACCCTGTCCTTTGTCTTTTTGTCTCAGTGTGTTCAGGGGTGTGCTTATGTACAACTTAAAATTGTAGCAGCAGTAAACCAGTTTTTTAATCAATGATCTGGAGAAGTTAAACCCAAACAATTTTGGTAGGCAACGTAATAATCAGCACTACTGATTCCAGTTTCTATAATAGTTATAAACCCCTCATTCATATTATTGAGAAGTCAACATCTACAGATTACCCGTTGACACCACTTTGTGCTCAGATGGCTTCTGCTGTTCACTAGGGAGCTCACACTTCAAGATACAGTTTTGTCGACAATAAAAAGAACCTTTTGTGGCGTCCTTAACCAATATTATCATCTGAACCATCCATCCAATTTTTAATAGTTTTAAGTACACAGAGGCTTTACAGTTTACAGACTAAAATGATCTTTATAAAACCTGAAGTCAGTGTGTGTTTTTACTCATCTAAAATCATCATCAGAAACTATGAACTCGTGGTTCTGGATTTAAGACTAGGGTGTAGATAAGCAAGAAAAGCAAGACTATTGAATTTAAGTCTCATTAAGCCGTGTTTGCTAGTAGATTACCTTTGTGTACCTGAAGCCGACGTTATAATTTCCACATGCACACAGTCACAGTGATCAGAGTGGCTCCACGTTATGTAGATTATGCCAGTTGTTCTGTGAGATTCTATAAGACTGTACAGGAGGGTGCGGAAAGAGAGAAAGTCTTCAAGACAACACAGCTATCTTTAAAAGCGCAAAATGCCAAAAAATACACAGATGAATGCATGCTGGTTGTGGTTCACTTAATAGGTGTTGCTGTGGGTGTGTGAAGTGAAGGTGCTTAGGTGCTAAGCAGAGGACAGACAGGTGTGAAAGCCGATCTACACTGTGGCTGATCAAGAGACAGAGAAAGACAGAGGGAGGATTGAAAATCGACAGCAGCAACATAGCTTTCACTGAACACATCACTGTGTGTGCGTGTGTGGTAAAAGAGCAGCTATAAAAAGACTAGAGTTACTGAACGCAAGGTGGGGTGAAAAATGGAGAAAGAACAACAATAGCTGATACTTTGTCACACACACACACACACTAAGACGCACTTTGACCCTGTCAGCTGCCGCCGTGCTTGCTTTGGGCTTCGTGCCGAGCAACAGGTGAGCTAGCTAACGGACGGCCGCCTGGGATAGCTGGGACGCCTCACATTTCACAAACACACACTCATCCATGCCGACAAAGAGGGTTTAAAGCGTTCAGATGCACATAGGCAAAGGGCCAGGGCCAGGGCCGGGTCGGGGCTGAAAGAAAACACACACACACACACACACACACACACACACACACACACACACACACACACACACACACACACATCCCACTCCCTGCATTCCTACATATGTCAGTTGTGTAATTAAAAGGCTAGCACCTCTTTGTCACTCTCACTGTGACACAAACTGATCCACTCTGTTTGCTAGCCATTACAGAATAAGAACTAGAAACTTATTAACACAAATACACATCCAGAATGTCATGAAACATATGCATTTTATCACTTTAGTATGTGAAACATTTTGACAGAATTTCGTTGAGGAAATGCTGTGGCTCTTAATGTCATTGGACGTCGTCACCCATTTAAAACTGGTGAAACTGGTAAAACAATGGCAAATATGGTTGAGACATCAACCATGTGTCTCTGTCATTAGAGCGTTGAAGTCAGCTCAACTTTGTTTTGTTGCGCAGCACACTTGTCACGTACTGATGAGCAACGGGTGTGTGTTTGTCTCGGCTTCTATTGTCAATAAATTTGATCTTGTTGTTTTGCTGTTAGTGTGCACGTGCCATTAAGACTTCAAAGCTGTCAGGTGATTAGTAGGGCGATGTTTGGATGGACAAGCCCTGAGTGAGTTTCACCTGTTATTGTCTTTGTACAGTAAGTGGCAAATCAAAACCATGTGCCAAAGTGGCGACATAAAGTATCTTCATAGCTAATTAGTCACAACCTGCCAGTTCACTAAAACTCTTTGTAACCTGGAGATAAAACTCTTAGTAAGCTAAAGAGGAACCAGTTATTGAGCGTGTGCCTGATTGTTTTGGAGTCATGTTGCTTTAGAATGAAACCAGCCACTGTGATAGCATTTCATTTTTTTATTGTTCGACACACACTTGAGCACAGCGGGTGTTGGCAGTGCTCCAGTGAATACTACAGCCCTGTGTAATGAATAAATGACTGATAACATTACACAGGAAAAGCTACTGGCTCACCACCAAACAGATTGTGTGTATGTGTGTGGGTAATACAAAGGTCACCCAGGGTTTACTCTTTTCAAAAAGAAAAACTAAATAGGCTTCAAGAGCGAAAATCTGGAAATCAGCACTCTCTGAAGTTGATAAAACCGAAAGAACAAAAAAACACTAAGCAATAGAAAGACAACATAAGACAACCATCAGTCTTAATCTCACATGACAGGTAAATATCTCAACTGATTACTGTATATTCAGAGGCCTTTAAAAATGTCTTGGCAGAGCTGACAGAGCTGAGCTCTAAGTCTCAAGTTGTCAAAAGCAAACTGCACATCAAGAGGTCTGATTTTCAGATCTCTGAAGGCTGGCCTCTGAAATGACATGACTTTTCAACACTTTCCTTAATCATTGTTTACCTTCTGTTCTCTGCTGTTGGTAGCTGTGACCAAGAATGGCTGGCTATTATTTTTTCTTGTTTAAAGATTTTTCTACTTTGAAATTTGAGACCTCATGTTTTCAAATGTTGTAGGAGTAAATGAGTCAAGAGCCACACCTGGATCAGCAGTCTCATTGTTTGGGCCAATGCTTTTATCAATTTTACTCATGGACCAGGATCTGACAACACTTACACAATAGTCTCACAGAGACACAGCATAACTGATATTTAGAGCTTCCTTGAAATTTCAGGTTCGGAGTTGAAATTATAAACACATTTCTAGAGCTGTCTGAAAAATGACTACTGTGTGTGTGCGCCTATTGGTTGACCAAAATGTGATTTATAAAACCTCCTTTCTTAAATGTAATGAAATGTTTTTTTTTTTTTTTGTTTGTTTTACGCTGACATTTGTATATGTTATAACTTTTTTGAACTGAGACCTACATTAAATGTCCTTTTAGCAGAAGTGAATACTAGACATCAGGGCATATTCCAATGGACTTTTGTAGTAATCATGATAAACAAGACCCCACTTAAAGGCACCATTAGGGCTGCTTATGTTATGCTAGAGTTGTATTTAGAGCCATTTGCCAACTGAAGGAAAATCTGGGTCTTTTAAGTGGAAGTAATTGTCCAGCTGATGGCCATGATAGAAAGCTTGAGTTAAAGGAGATACTCAAATTAGAATAGTTATACTAGAAAACATTATATTTCTGGAACAAGCAGCTCCTTGTGCTTTCTGCTCTATAAGTGATAAAAATGACTGATGGAAATATTACCGATTGGTGTTTCTCTCCTCTCAGGTTTGTGTATAAAAGCTAGGGAGAGGCCGTGGCAGTCTGAGCTCGTTGCTGCTGATAAATAACAGAGTAATAAACCAGAGAGGCTGAGCAATACAGAAACACAAACACACAGTGACGGAGTGGAGTTTAAATATGGAGCCAGACACTCTGTCTCCATACAGCTCTGTCATTTCTACTGTGTGTCGCTCTGTTCATTACCTGTGTGTATGTGGGGTCAGGGTGTGTCTGTGTGTGTCTTGGTCAATTTGTGTGTTCCTGTGTGCGTGTGTGTGTCGAAGTCAATTAGAATCAATTTGGACCCTCAGCTG
This sequence comes from Mugil cephalus, assembly GCF_022458985.1. NCBI lineage: Eukaryota > Metazoa > Chordata > Actinopteri > Mugiliformes > Mugilidae > Mugil > Mugil cephalus. Next base: position 2,082,435 of record NC_061780.1, read on the forward strand.
TTTAACCCCCCCTCCATCTGAGCCATCTTCTCCATGACTCCGTCTGTGTGTCTTGTCTGTCACCTTGTTACCTTGTTGTTGCAGTGCTGGTGGGTCCCTTTGGTCACTGTGTGTGGGTCAATTTGGTCAGAGTGTGTGGGATATGTTTGTAGTGGGGCAGGAGGGTGAATGAGAAAGACAGAGGGACCTCATAAAAGCTGAGATTAATTCGGCATCCAATTTGATGTCTCAGACAGACAGATATGCAGTCACATATCTATCCATTTCAGCAAATCTATCGAGGTCTTTGATGGAGGACAGCAGCTGCAGGGAGTTTTGACTAACAAATTAATTTGAATGCATCAAAAGATCCTGCTAACAATTTCAACCCCCCGAGCTACCGAACCCAATGACCAATAAGCTGCTACTTTAAAAGGAACTCGTAATAGATTCTTTTAAACATTAATATTCTTTTACCTCCAATGATTGGATGGCAATCCAGTGAGGAAATATTATCCTGTCCTGATACAGGTGGATGACAGCTTGTCATAACTGTCATATGAGCTGTATCATCATTAACTCAGGAGGCAAATAACAGATGCACAGAATACTACTGGTGTTCGTCTTGTTTGTCAGTGGTTGTTAATTGTTGTCGTTGCATTCTCTTCACACCTGGGCCTAGCGAGGTTGGTCACATTTTCTATCATGTGTTTTGTGAACATTTCAGACAGGGAGTAAGGCTCTTATAGTCTTTATTGACAACAAGGCCTACACATGTTTCTTGTTAAAGGTTAAAGGCAGCAGGTTACCAGGGTCGCTCACCTCACTTGTCATGAGCGTGACAAAAAAAAAAAAAGGGTCTTCTAGCTGTGTGTGTGTGGTGGCTCATGGTGACCTGGTGACATATTTTATCAGGGTGTTGCAGGGCCAGCCCTTGGCCTCCATACTTTCTATTTCACAAACTCTCTATCTGTGTGTGTGTGAATGTGTGTGTAAACAGTGCTCACCTTGTTCCAGGACCATAAAGCTGGTGTGTTTTATCAGTGATTGATTGCCTGGGCCTCAACTGAGGCATTAGCAGCTTCCATATCTCCTCTCCTGCTAAGTGTGTGTGTGTGTGTGTGTGTGTGTGTGTATGATTAGTCGTGGGGGTTTTGCTGGTAGCATGACTCCTCGTTGGAAATGTGTCTTACCTGTGCGGACAATTAGATTGCGCCAAGTTGTGTTTCTAGTTTTCCATTTGTGTGCAAACCTGTGCAACTGTCTGTGTGTGCCACTGCACGTGCATCATTCGGTGCGTTGGTATGTGCACGAGGGCTTGTAAGCATGTTATTGTGTGAGACTGAGTGCATGTGTGTGATGCAGGTTAATGATTGCAGGGTTTGGTGTATGTGTGGCTTCCTGTGGGTTCAAACCCTGTGCTGATAGACAACTTGGGTTACACAGGGACACACAGACACACAAACAAAATACACACTCAGGGCTGTTATGTAAAGTGTAGAAAACAAAAAAAAAGTGTGTTTTTGTGAGCTTTCCACGTATTAAGCAAGGCTCCCAACATCAGAAAGTATGCTGTTGACACACAAGAATAAATGACAGCATCATAAATGTATAGATTTTTTTTTTATCTCTTCCTGGATCTGTTTGCAGCAGGTAATTATACAACATGGGTAATGCCATTAAATAGTATTTGTATGTGTCTGGAGCCTGCCTAACACACCTATTTGTCATAAGTTGACTGCTTTCTGAAGAGTCAACAGGCAGAGATTAGCCAACACACATAAGGGGATACATAATGTATACCCACATATATGTTCATCGCTCATTCCTTTCATTGGTATTTTGCTGGTGCTTATTTGAATTGATTGTGTATAGTTTTCCTTTTTCTTCCTGCTCATTCTTCTTTCCAGTCACACATGGTCTTTGTCGACTGTTAACTTAATCAGTCTTGTCTCCCAGTCTGTGTTTCTGATCACATGAGTGGCTAAATATTAACCAGCTACACCACCGTCGGCCCTCTGTGTCACTATGTCCACTGCAGTAGTTACTCACCGATCGGTTTCTGTGTTTGTCACAGGAGCTGCAGTTTCTCCTCAGAGGAATGAGACATACCTACTCACCTGTATGAAGGTACCACTTTTTGCATGAAGCATGCGGTATCAGGGTTTTGCACTTATCTCTTTCACGCGGGCTGTCGTGAGACACATCCTGTGGCCGTGCTGTGCGTGTGTGTGTGTGTGTATGCATACCAGGGGAGTAATTACAGGCTCAGTGTAAGGCCTGGACAAATTACAGAGGATCACACACACACACACACACACACACATTCCATGTTACTACCTCTCTCTTTTTCTCTCCACCCTTTTAACCTCTAGCATTGCTTAACACTAAGACCTCAGTCAGATCAGATCATAACAAAATACACCCATCACACGAACATGGAGACACACACCCCTCCCCTCCGGTTAGGAAATAGCTACTGCCCCAGAAAATAGTATTCCTTGCCAGTCAATTAATGTTGTAATGATCCATAAGGTCTTGTTTTCTGCTAGCAAAAGTGAATATATGTCAACATGTTGAGGTCATTTTACTTATCCTATTTTAGTGTTTATTTGATCGTTAATTTGCTGATTGCATGTTTTCAAACTAGATAAAACTGCTGTGAAATCTGCCCCTATTTGTGTCCCTAACTCTGTTTGGAAGGGATGAGTCCAATAGTGAGTTTGTCTTCCAAACAAAGGTGCTGTCAGTTTAACAGTGATGATGACATGAAAAAATGTCAAGATATCACTAAAGTTTTGATTTATCCAGCATTTACCAGGTTAATGTGCCAAATATTGCTATCCAGCATGACAGATGGCCACTTATTAAACAATCTATACACATACAGACATTTTTCATACATTTTGATGAAGCAGGCGGAGCAGATGTGACCTTTGCCACACCATTTAGTCACTTAATCTCATGTAAACTTGATTTTCCTTTTTTAAAGTAGTTTACCTTCCATTGAAAGAAGAGTAACACTCAAAACACTAACATGCTAGCACAGCCTTGAACAGCCTTTGACTCCAGAGCCTACGAAGAAGTGATTTGTTGTTTTTAAAGTGAGAGAGTGTGGACTGTCTCCTCTATCTCTGCTCATCACAGGTCAGAGGTTAGATAAGGATTGTCTGCTGGAAAATGGAGTGGGGGAAGAGAAGGAGGAGGTGGGAGGAGTCACCTGATGACAGGTCAGGAGGAAGAGGAAGGCAGGGGGAAGTAGTTAGTGTTAGCGCGCTACTGGTGTTGATGGGTGTCCTCAGGAGACTGTTTGATAAGTGAGACTGCAAGTTACTGAGTAACTAAAACTGTTGGGTAACAGGTTGGGGGTTCACTCCCCATGTGGTGGGGGGAGCAAGCCGCAATATATTGAAGGGGTTGGTGGTTTGATTGACTGATCATGCTCACAACCAGCACACATGGAACCAAGTAGAACTGTGGATTACATATTCCCTAAATGTCTATTTGTTTTACATGCCAAATAAATAATAAATATGTGCACAAATATAACAATAATTTTATTTTTTTTTTAAAAAACAGCACATTGCTATTCAGATGGAAACATTATGTTATTATTATTTCTAACCCAAACCAAACCTATGGTGTATCCAGAAAGTCAATTATTTATAGTTAATTGCTTTATATAAACTAAATGAATAGACCCATGAAAAACACAAAAATTATAAGGAGTGTTATAATAGAAGAGGCACAGAGAGGCTTTGTAACATTTTTCATGGAAAAATCTTTTTTATTCATTGTGCTTTTTAAATGAATGACCTTTCAGTCAGTTGGAAGCACTCTCTGGACTCTGTTCCTTCACCTTTTCAACTTTCCTCTGCTGAATCATGCGGTATTTATCACAATGGATTTTCTGCGAACGAACACCTTGGTTTAAGTTTTGGTCAATAAGTGTTGCGCTTAAAAAGAAATGTTGGTCATAGCACTGATTCCTCACAAGCTGTGCCCCCATACTGTCACAATAAATAGTACGTCTGGCCAATGAGAAATATTTGTGGTCATTATAGCCTCAACATATAGTTAAGTTGAGTTAAGTAAGGTTTTGGCTTTGGCTGTACTACATGCAGTTCTCTTAGATTTCTCTATAATATTAATGACTTCACCAGCAGGTTCTTCTTTATCATTTTAAGACTTTGTGTTTAAACATTACAGATGTGTTCAAGGAAACACTGTCCTACAATCCAAGTCACCATGCTGATAAAAGGTTTGAGTAGTCATATGATCGCAGATGGAGAAATGACTCCCAGTGACAGTATTTCCTTTTTAAATGATGGGCAGTGATGGCAAGAAGAGCTAGCTGTAGGCCATGATGTTTAACAGTTTTGATAAATATAAGAAAACAAATAGAACCAGACCTACATTTGAACTAAACATAAAGCGGGTCCCATTGGAGCCATCCATACTAGCAATATTCTTCTTGTTTCACTTAGAACCAATACACCATACAAGAGCCTGGAACATTCAGCTCATTCAACTATTTTTTTTTTTTGCAGCATTCATTAAAAAGTTCTCTCTAAAAGTTTCTTCTAATGCATTAGTACTGGCTTAATTTCAGCACAAGTTAATGCTGTTATATTCAAACTTAACGATAAATCTGAAGAGAAACTGTTCGGTCAGATTCCTCCCCCTCTCGTCATGTCTCCTCACACATTATGAAGTACTGCGAGTCTGTAAAACATGTTGCTCTTTAAAGGTATGTGCTAATAGGAGCTATTACACTCACTCTCCTCCTCCCCACCCTTTTACTCGCAAACACTCTCTTCCCTCCCTCTGCTCCACCTCCTTTCTTTCTTTTTCTCTTTCTCCCTTCTCTGTGTCCTCTTTCTGTGCCTCTAATTAGCAATGTGTTAAAGTCGACGAACAGCGGCCTGGAATGCCTGGACAAGCTCGTAAAAATGACATCAAACTCCCCTAGACACCGACAAACAGGCTTAACCTCCCTGCTCAGTGTTGGATGACAAATGTGTGAATGGAAAAGACAGAAAAATAGATATTTTTGAACAGTTTCTAATAGATATGCGACAAAAAGTCAATTTAGATTAGTCAAAACATGCTACCTTATCAACTAACACTATTCCTCCTGAAGTTCTCCTTTCTCATTCATCCCTTCATTCCTCTTCCCTCACCTGAAACTTTGAAGTCTCTTCTTCATCTTCTCTGTTCCTTTCAGTATGGCCACACAGTGACTCTTTCATGCAGGGGGTTGGACGCCACACAGAGGAGGGGAAGAAGAGACTATACATGTGATGAAGGGAGGATGACAGGGAATGAAAAAGAGGAAAAGGAGGAGAGGGAGAAGAGAGAAAGAGGGGTGGCAGAGGGAGAGGAGGAGGGAAGAAAAGAGGAATGAGTGGAGGAAGGGTAGAGTGGGGTCAGAGCTGACGTTGGGGGGTTGATGTGGGGTCAGCATGATGAAGCAGCAATGGAAGTGTGTGTGTGTGTGTGTGTGTGTTTGGGGTCAGAAGATGTATGGCTGGTTGACAGAAGAGAGAAAGACAGAGGCAGATTACAGCGGAAGGTAGGAAGGTAATGGTATCAGTGCGGCTGTGCTGTCCTCATCTCGCTGCTAGAATTCTCTTAGTTTTAGTCTCTTAATGACAAAAGTACAAAAACCACTCTGCAGGTTAAAGGTTAAAGGTCACAACATTCAGGCTGCATTAATGATTCTGATGTGCTAGAGGTTACTTCTATTATAAATCTATTCCATATTTAATGATGTCGATGTGGCGTGTGTTTTAAAGTTATTAAAGGACTGTGTGTATGAATAGTTTTTTCGTTTTCATATATTTCTTTCATGTGGAATTCATATCCCGCGTTGCATTTTGTCTCTGACTATATTTGCATAGTCCAGAGTTACCTTAAAAGATCCAACACTGTTAAAAATAATGTAACTTTGAAGCAACAAATAAGTGTAAATGTGGTGAAGGAACAAATAAGATAAATGTGTGTGGGAGCTGACCATTAGACCTCACCGCCAGAGGCCACCTTCGATAAAATAAATCATCAACAATTTTTATAACTGACTACTTCAGTCATTTACGGGCCATGGTTTCCAGCCTTTAACATGTGATACTCGTTACTTCATCTCATTTAAAGTTGAATAATTTTAGGCTTAGACAGAGCCGAGAGAAGGAACATCAGGCTTAAGCAGCTTGTAGATTGATGTGCTAAAACACAGGCATGTTCCTTTAATATGGCCCCTCGTTTGGCAATACAAATCCATTCTGCGGCCTGTAAACATGGAGGATAAACATGTGAGTGTTTGTATTTAGAACATAGGAACAACTGGTCCTCATGTGTGTGGATGTGCAGACTGAAGAAGGGAGAGGTGACCTCTGATTGGCCGGAGTGACTCTGAGGGGAGGTGAAAGGTCATCCAGGGGTTGAGGGGGAGGCATATCAACACCTTGTCCAATATCTACCTTGCAGTTTATATGTGTGCGTGCGTGTGTGTGATTGATCCATTCAACCCAGTGGCCGCAGCTATAGATCCGTGAGACCAGAGATGATTGTGTGCGTTTCTTTGTGTGTGCGTGTGTGTGTGTGTGTGTGTGTGTGTGTAGGGAAGGGAGGGGCCGAGGGACGAGAGGCGATTCGTCTCCCGTGGCGACAGTTTGGACCGTGGACCCTTCCGCTTCCTCTAAATATTTACAGAGTGTTGGCCAATCAGAGCCAAGCAGACACTGGCCACCAGCCACGACATGAAGGAGTGTGTCGAGCATGTGTCTTTGTCCGTGTGTCTTTATGTGTGTGTCTGCTATGACTCCACACAATTTCCCATGTCTCATTTGTGGTAGAGCAGTCCTGGCAGTTTTATTATTTAGTGCTCACTTAGCACGTTTTCCCAATTCATATCAGACCAGCTATTAGCCAAGGTATTCATACACATGAATACGCATGCACACATAGATAAACACACACAAACACAAAAGGTTTCTTCAAACTCACAGGACATAGGTTTACTCTGTCTCTTGAAACCACTCTAAACTTCCATCTAAACATGGAAGAACAGACCTTTTTCACTTGCTCCCTCTCATGCACACACACACACGCAGAACATGTGTGTGCAGTGAAAGTGCTCTGGCTGTTTGAGCGAACAGTAAATGAATAAAATGTGTTTGAGCCGCTGAGAGGAAGTGGTTTCCAGACCGCCTCAGCATGTTGGAAACAGCTGTTTGTGTGTGTGTGTGTGCGCGCGTGTGGGTGGATGTGCATGTGTGATTTAGCATGCTCCTGGAGCAGCATGTTTTCATCCTGTGTGTGTTCGCGACGACCTGTGTATGTCGTGATGTTCGTGTTTCTATGCATGTGCATGCACACACGCGTTGTGACAATTTGTCTCTGTACCCTCCTGTGTATGTGCGTGTGTGTGTGTGTGCACTTTGCTGTGCGGGGGTCCATTGACCACTTGAGAAGAAACCACAGGCCAGACAGAGCTGTGTGTCATCAGGGCAACCGCCACGGAGCCAAAAATCCTACTTCAGCCTGAAAACACCAGCGACAGAGATAAACACATCAAAAAACTGTGTGTGACAAACAGGCGTGTGATCACTGTCAGATTTTAGTTTATGCCATTATGATGTCATTTATTAACCCATTATCTTCATACATCCTTTCCTTCATATGACTGTTGTTTCATCTTTAATTTCCTCCTTCCATCCTTCTTCTATTTGTACACATTATTACTCAAAGTGTAAAGAGTCAAGTTGTCCAGAAATAGAAATATTGTAGTTTGGAATGAAAATGCCAGGAAAAATAGAAAATGGTCAATGTACTGACTGACTGGATGGAGATGGCAGTAAATAAGAAGAAGATGTATACTTTATGCCCATGTTACCCATTTTATTTTTGACCTATGTACTTGTTTGTGTGCGTGTTTTGCGTGAAAACTTTTTAAAGTAAGGTTTAGGAAAGAAAAAGGTTCTGGTAGAAAAAAAGTATGAAGTATATGAAGTACTTTGCTTGTCTGATCTTAATATGCAAAACTCTCGGTTGTGGTTGATAGGAAGCAGTTATTGGCTACTACACTATAGAGCCATTTTTCAACTTCATTCACATTAAACTGATGATAAGTGTCCATGTTAAGAGTCTGATGGAGTTAGGATGTTTTACGATTCATGGGTTGTCATTCAAACATGTTACCGGCTCCATAAATTCCAGACGTTCAAATTGTGTAGAAAAATATTCATATTTAATAACAAATAATGAGAATGTATCAGTTTTAATTCATTCAGGTTATCCACACTACAAAAATTTCGATTTTTAGATACCAGCTTCCCTGATAACTGACAACTTACTTTGCGTCTTTAGAGTCTGCCTCATCCGCCTCTTTCTCCTTTTCCACTCCATCTTTTTCTTCAAACTGTGTGGGTTCTACTTCCGTTGTGCCCATGAGCCGAATCTTCTGATCTTTACACAAAACAGATCAGTTTGTCCCTCACACACACACACACGCATACCCGCACTGAACACGGACACACACCCCTTCACCTCATCAAAGTGGTGGAAGTGTGTGTGGGACGATGGATCTGATGGAAAAGTCGGGGGGCTCGGAAGTGTTTTAGTGTGCGCGTGGTGGGGGTGGCGTGCACACATGGCCGCGTGGACACACACAGCTGGGACTTATCAGTGTTTACTCTCTCCTGTCTGACTGTACTTAAACTTTACCTCCACTCTCCCTGTCCACGCACACACGTACAGCCACCCAGCCAGATCGAGGGAGGCATTTATCTGAGCTTGGCGCTAAGTTGTGAATGGTTGTGTGTGTTTTGTCAGTGTGTGTGTGTGCGTGCTTGTGCGTGTTTAGCTTGGCAGACTGCCAGGGAAATCGGACTGAAGCCAAACTTGTCTCTACAACAGCAGCCACGCGCCACAGTCTACGGTTTGGGTGCGTGTAGGTGTCTGTGTGTGTGTGTGTGTGTGTGTGTGTGTGTGTGTTTCTATTTCATGATATATATTTAGTGTCTACATTTCTTGGCTTTGCAGGTGGACACAGCCTGTCTCAGTTTCAGGGCTGTACTGTTCAATTTACCTCTGTGCTAGGTCTTAAACCGTATTGTACAGTATTGAATACTCTTTCTTAAAATAACAACAAAACAAAAACAAAAGAGATTGACAGCACGAGTGACACGTGCATCTTCTTTAGTTAATCAATCAACTTGAAGCTGACAGGTCATTTGAATGTAGCTTCATGATAGTATTTGTGTTGTGTATGGCCAGAGAAGGCTCTTATCTGTGATGAAAACACTCAGACATGAACTCACTGGCCTTTAAATGGTCTTTCATATAGTTTTATTTCTTTTTTGTCCCGCTTCAGTGATTACATATTGCTTTTGACGGAACAACTGTCAAGTCTCAAAACTTGAGAAGGCTTCGGGTGAATGGACTAAAAGAAGCCTGAGGTTTGCTTTGCCTTGTTTTTGCAACAAATATGCTCATCTTTGTTCTTGAAATAAAGACGCTGATTCACACCTGAAATATTTATGTCAACATACTCATCTGTAATAAAAACAAGTGCTGAGGCCAGTGTACTTTGTAGATATCAACTTTATTAGTACTTAATACTTTGAATGCCATAGTGAATTTGGAGGTCAGGTCAACACCTTGTGCTGTTCTTCATGTTTTTTGGGTTGTTCCTAAACTGTTTGTGTGTGTGTGTCTGTGTCAGGCTGCATCCTGCTGGAGTGTCAGCAAGGGGTGTCATTATTATGTGGGTGGGGGTGTCTGGTCTGGTCTAAGTAGGAGGCACATGTCACAAGATTAGCAATGTTATTTACTTCTCCTGTCATTGGTAAGTAAAATTGCACTGAATTGAAATAAAGTTTCTATCTGAAAGTCACAAAATATTCACACATTGTAGCAAATCCAGCACATTTAATGTTTACAACATGTAGCCAAAACCGTATTCTCCCTCTAAACCTTCTTTGTTTCAGTGGACATCCATTTCTGGTCAACATATTTGCAGGGACAAACTAAATTAATGATAAGTAATAAGACAGGGAGCCAGGTTTGAAAACTCTTCTGTCTTTTTTGGGTCACACAACACGAATAGAGAACCTATAGAGTGTGTGTGTCTACAGGTATATACTCTATAAGTTGAGACTGTGTGTATTGTGTGAGAGTTTAGGTGTCACCTTATATTCCTGTGGGTGTGTTTACGTGTGAATACTTGTCTATTTCAGTCCACATAATGCTAAACAAATGCACCCGAGATGAGTGGCATTGTGCTGAGAAGTGTCCCACTTCAGATTCACACACACTGACTCAAAGACACACACACACATACATACATATACTGCTGCTCACTGGCTGAATATGTGTCCTCCTTTCTCTTTCTTGTTCACGAAAAGCAGCAACTTTACCTGACATAAAGAGGGCATGTGATGCTTTTATACAGTATGTGTGAAAGAGTTAATAGCAGTGTTGTGAGGAACTGTGGGAGAAAGTGACAAAGATCATAGGGTGCATGTATGAGACGGTAAGTTGTTTTAGCTCTGAAATGACCTTACCTGAGAAGAAGTTGTTGGTGTCTTATTGAACTTGGCACATGACCGCAAAAGACAGAGTAAGACACATCCCAAATGGAATTCATCATAGTAATGAAGTTAAGTATCACTGTGGTTAAAATGCAAAATTTTAAAAATTGCTGCATTGGCTCCTCATGAGTTTTAGGATAAATTTTAAGGTTCTTTTAGTAGTTTTTAAATGTCTTAATGGTCTTGGACCTTCTTACTTGTCTGACCTACTTTTACCATATCAACCCTTGCGAACCCTGAGGTCCTCCGGCTCCAGCCTTTTAACAATACCACAAGTTAGATCTAAAACACACGGGGAGGCGGCATTTAGTTATTATGACCCCTGAGTGTGGAGCAGCCTGCCGGAGAACCTCAGGGCCACAGAGACTGTTGATACTTTTAAAAAGAGGTTCAAGACTCATCTTTTTTTAATCAGGCTTTTACATGATTTTATTTCTTCTTAATCCCGTTTTATCATGTTTGATGTGCCTTTTAACAAAGTGCCTTTTAACTTATTTATTTGAATTTTATTTTTATTTATTTTATCTACTTATTTTAATATCTTACCAATATCTTACTGTTTTAATTTGTTAGTTCTCCTGTGTTTCCTCGTGGGAGCCTGCCTGCCATGCTTGGGGCTGTTTCTTTCTATCCGTGGGGGGCTGTCCCTTGGGTCCCCTCGGCCTGGGTGGTTGGACGCTCTGCATTTAGGTGTGGGGCCTGCCTCTCTGCCTGGGGTGGGATGATTTGTGGCAGCGCAGCTATGGTTAAGGGCTGTGCGTTTACATGCAGAGCTTAATGGAGCTATGCTTGACATTCGACTTTCTGACTACAGTCCTTGTCCCAGTTTACATGCAGCGGAGAAAATCGAATAACTGATGGGAACATGTCTTCCTCCTCCAAACTAGGTGGCGATATATGTCTTTTCAGCAGGTTAATACCACGGTGATACGGCCTGTTTTCTGGTTGACTTATTACTTCATATAATAAACAATAGTCATTCATGTAGCAGACCGGCATTGCAAACAACAACCAGATGGACAATAGTACAGCTCGCAGTGGTTGCACACGCATTATCCTGTTAGTTGTCCGATTAAGCGTATACATGCCTGGGAAAACCGAATTCCAATCACATTATCTGGGTGTCTTAATCGCATAAAGAGAGCTCTGATTTTAGTCGGAGTAATATGTTTACATGCACTTACATTGTCCAGCTAGAGTCCGATTAAGGCAATAATTTGTTTTTTTTTCACGTGCATGTACACGCACTGATTGAAAACTTTTAGTGTGTACACTGACGTGACTGTGGACGTGCATGTGCCTGTGTACATATAACATGTATGCATGTGTGTGTATGTATGTATGCATGTGTATGTGTGAATGTGTTTATATGTGTCTGTATGTGTACATGTGGGCAGGCAGGTTCTTGATTCTGTTTCTTGGTGTAATGTTCTATGTTTTTATTGGTGTGAAGGACTTTGCGATGTTTCTTTGTAAGAAAAATGCTGCACAAATAAAGTTTATTTGTTTGATTGATTAAAATGCGTAGCTCACTGAAGCAATGTAACATTTTTCCCACAGGAAAGTAATTAATTTATTATATATGCACTGATCAGGTTAAGTGAATAACACTAGTTGTCTTTTCATCACTGCACCTGTTAGTGGGCAGGATATAATAAGTGAACATTTTAACATTTGTGAACATTTGTCTATGGCCAGGGGTCACATCGGAAGCGAACACTGGCTTGTGGGGTCCAGTTCAACAGACGAGCTACTTTAGCCCGAACTGATCAAGAACTTAGTGGTCATTCTGATAGAAAGGTGTCAGAATAAACTGTGCATTGCAGTTTGTTGTGTATGGTGCTGCACAGCCCCAGACCAGTCAGAGTGCCAGTGGAAGAAGGTGGCCTGGTCTAATGATTCATGTTTTCTTTTACACCACATGCATGGCCAGATGCCTGTGTGTTGCTTACCTTGGGAAAACACGGCAGCAGGATGCACTAGGGAGCCATTGATGTGGATGTCACTTTAACACGTACCGTCTACCTAAGTATTGTAGTGGATCATGTACACCCTGGCACCGAAACATGTTACCTGATGGCTGTAGCCTCTTTCAGCAGGATAATGCTCCCTGCCACAAAAATTGAAGAGCACAGCAACGAGTTTCAAGTGTTGACTTCCCCAGATCTCAATCAAGTGAAGCACCTGTAGGACGTGCTGGACAAACACGTCCGATCTATGGAGTTCTCACATCTTAACTTACAGAGACTTAAAGGATCTGCTGCAAACATCTTGGTGCCAGATAACACAGGACAACTCTTCAGGTTTCTAATGGAGTCTTTGTCTCGATGGGTCATTGTGGTGGTTTTGGCAGCACAGTGATGCCAGTAACACGTTACTCTAATCTGACCACTGCCATTCTTCGGCCTTTAGCTTCACTACTGCTAATGAGGAGTGGGGGGTGGGGCTACTCCACTGTGGCGCCATTGGTCTCTTAGTCAAAACACTGGGATAGGAGAGCTTCTCTGAATATAAAAATGTCTGCGCTCAATGAAAGAAATCACAGGCAATTATAAGTAGTGTCATAAATGTAACTAAGTAAACAGACTAAAACAGAGTAACAAAGTAAATGTAACACATTACTACCCACCTCTGCTGCTCAGTTTAGCAAACAGGTACACAAGAATAAATGGAAGTGACAAGAGTACACAAAATGGCAAGGGCCTTCTCAATTAAACTTGTTTGTTGCTCTTCCAACCTTACCAGCTGATAGTATCTGTTCCGGGTTGCTCTTATGAATGACAAATACGGACTATTGACATCTACTAGTCAGTATTTTGTTTAAGGCAGACTCAGAATGTCCAGGTGGCCAACTATGTTGAATGTAGTCTTTGGAGTTTGTGAGTCCAGATTTAGTGTGCTATCTTACTAAATAAAACCACAGATAATTTAAAAGCTGTCTTACATCTCACACAAGCATTGCACTTTTGTACTGTAACTTTGATTGTATTAGAGACACACAGCATAGAAGGTTGTAAGCAAATGACAGCAAAATCTAACTTGGATGTAGAAATAGACACACTGTCAACAGATTAAATGGCAGAGTTAAGACTGGTAGGTGATCATAAATTTAATCTCTGGTTCTTTTTAAGCCCACACTGTTACTGCATAAACTTTGACACTGGCCTTGAAACCCCCATTACATTGTATATTCCACTGCACACATATTTTACAAAAATACACCTGTAATAAAAACCAAAGGGGAACACAATGAACAAGTCAAAAGGTAGGAGACAGGGGAACAATAAATCCATTTCACTTTTCAAGGCCAGCAGGTCACTGGGTTAGTGTTACCAGTGCATCCTCCTTGCATGCTGATAAGAGATTGCATATACCTCATGAGTTGTATGTACTTATAAAGAAAGAGGGAACTGAACTCATATCAGATCTCATTGGACTATGAACCAGTTAAACCCTGCCCCGTGATCTGATAGCTCTGACTCACATACAAACAATTTCATCCACACCCAAACGTAGTTCTAAACATGTTAGCTATATGTTGGCTACGGTGCAACCAACATATAGCTTCTGTCACTCCCTCTAGAAATACCTTTTAAGGAAAAATACACCAGCTCCACTTTACTTCTTGTCAGCATTATTCAAGATGTACAGTTATTGTTCTTGTATTACTCATTCTTTCTATGAGCAACCTAAATTGACATCCAGCCTGACTTTCACCTCCTGTGAGCTATTTTCTGCAGGGACCACCCAGTGTCTTCTGGCCTAATTACAAAATAAGTCTGTTTAATTTATACGTATTGTTGTTAATCAAGTTATTAATCTGATTCTGATTTGTAGATGACAGCTGGGAAGGACACAGACTACTGATTATTTTTTATTGATTTTTTTCCCCTTTAAGACAGATAATATTAAAATATTGAGTCTAGACTTTGTTGTGGAGGAGCAGATATTTTAAACTGCACTTTCATTGAAACATCTGATGTCAGTGATTGAGTTACTTAACCTCCACAGTCTGGCAGAATAAGAGCTTTTATATCAATAAGAGCTGTGCACTTCGACAGGCAAAATTTGATTCATAATCAGAAAGACACATGTATTTTTTAAGATTGTCTTCAATTACTTGTCACCCACACCTGTTAAACTACATGTGGCTTATTTTACACATTGTTGGTTTGGAACATTTATTTATACTTGCTACTAAGCTCCAGTGATTTGTTGCCATTGTTAACATGTTTTTTTAGGAGTACAGAAACTGAAAAATGCCTATTAAGCTTATAAATATTTACAGAGCTTGAAAGTTAAAAAGGTTTTTGTTCGTCTCCACTCCTTTAGTTTCTGAGAGGATAAGAGTAGAAGTGAAACAAACTGAGGTTCTTGGGGTATTTCAGAAGTGAACTGTTAACAGCGTTGAGCAGCATTGGGTTTGGATCCAGAAATTTTGGCGCCAGATATACAAAGGACCTCAACTCAGTCATCATGGTCAGCATTTTGGAGTCATCTCTTGTGAAAGCTACATTTATCCAAGTTTCTGGGGGCTATAGTAGTGGTCACCTCGGAGGGTCAGAGCGAGGGTTGCGGCCGAGGTTAGAAAGAAGATGGAGTCTCCATGGGTCATCCTGGCTTTAGGTCCAAGGGGTAATAGTGGTGGTCAGTTCCGGGGCAGGGGGGTGGCCACCGAGGCCCTCAGGCCCCTGCAGTGTCCGGGGCCATGCTGCGGCCAGGTCAGTGAGTGATGGATGAGAATCAGGCTGGTTATGGCAGGTGCCCACCAGCCCTGATCAGTCCAGCTTAATCAGCAGAGCGCTTGGACAACAGACCCCATTTAACCTCCTAATGACTGGTCACTCAAACAGGACGCACACGTGCATGACACAAAAGACCCCACTTACACAGCGGAAAACAAGAAAACTAAATAAAATGACTTAAATACAAAAGCACAGAAATAAAAGCTGACACAGCTGAAGATTGTGTGCTGAATGAACACAAGCAAGGACATGACACTATCTGTTGCTCTCCCATTCATCCATTTATTGATTTGTCGTTTCTGAACTATGAGCAATTGCTGCGCTAGTTGTAGAAATAGTTAATTCAATTAGGTTTTCACGGCTGACTGCAGGGACCTGCTGCAGACTGACACATTTCATCTAATCACTGTTCACAATTTGCAACAGTTAAATGTTTGAGTATCAGATGCTCAAGAGGCATATCTTCAAACTGTTTTTTTTTTCCAGATTCGCATTTTGTGTGTGTGTAAGCTGCACTTTTGTCAGTTGAGCGAACTTCGACCTCACTAAGTGACCCATTTCTGCCAACCGAACTCATTGTCTCTCTTAATTCTGCTTCATTTGGCAAAAAGTGTGTCGTATTTTTGTGTGTGTCTTTTACTGAGTTTGCTGGTATGTTTTTTTTTATTTTTAAGGGAAAACAAAAAGTTGTTCTATGTAAAATTTGTAGCATTTTTTTTTTTTTTTTAATGATTCAATTGTAAACAAAACTTTTAGATTACCATTAGAGATGCAAAGAGAGTCGCATATTTCCAAAATAAAACATGCAAGCAAGCCACTAAAGAACAAACAAGCTGGTACGTTTTTTACTCTAAGGAAGTACTCCATGTCCTTCCCTCAGCATGGCAATGAGATAACAAAAAGTTTAGCCTTCTCTGTGTGTTTTCAAGCTTTAGGAGAGATGCAGGGTGTCAACGATGCGTCAACAGTTTTCTTCCCTCCTCCACCCAAACTATTAGGAATAATGTGTACTCAGGGTGATCACATTAGTGAATGTGGAAAGTGTTAAGTGGACAATTAATATGAGAGGTGTTGGTGTAAATTAGTATAACGTGTTACTGGTAAAGTTTTGTGATTGAGTGCTTTCTATTAAGGAACATACACTCCTACTTAAACAGATTCTCCCTGAACTCTACTGGCAACCAACAAATTTTACCTTTTCCTTTTATCGTGTTTGTTTCATGCTCTTGAAAAGGTAGACTGTGATTACAAAGTCAATTAGCAGCCAAACCTTTAGGTTCACAAAACAGAAATTCATGCATTATAATCCAATAATAATAGGTAGAGGCACCAGCATGAACAGCAACGTCCCTTGTTCACAGTCTGGGCAAACTGTTGAATATTTTTAATCATAAGCTGAGGCCTGTAAATCTAGAGAAGCAGAAGATTTTGATGGATAAGGACATACATGGCACCTAAAAAGAGGAAGGGAAGAGAAACACGCCCAAAATAA
The DNA here is from genome assembly GCF_022458985.1 of Mugil cephalus. Classification (NCBI taxonomy): domain Eukaryota; kingdom Metazoa; phylum Chordata; class Actinopteri; order Mugiliformes; family Mugilidae; genus Mugil; species Mugil cephalus. The sequence goes on from NC_061780.1 coordinate 2,099,243, forward strand.
GAAGAAAGGAGAGAATTTAGATGATAGGAATAGGGGTGAAAGAAATGGGGGTGCATGAGAAAGAAGGGTGGACAAGAGCAAGCATGACATGAGATACAAAAGACAGAAGCTAAAACAGGAGATGGAAAAGCATGAAGGGAGGTAGGGAAGGTATGACGAAAAGAGAGTGAGGATGGGAGGGTTTAAGCCACTCAGCTTGCTGCGAGTGGAGAAGGAAGTGGAATCAAGGAGCACGTTGCATTGAACAGAGGAGGACGGCTCTGTGTTTGGACACAGGAACAGGTGAGACCTGGTGGGAGGTCTGTGCGGTGGGGAGTAATATGTAAAATTAATGTTGTGACCTTATTATCACTTGATATGATTTTTAATTGTAGTCGGCAATCAAGGCTCTATATTTTCCAGATAATTCCAGTTGCTGATGGAGTTAACTGTTGAAGAAGTAGCACACTCTTTACTATAATTTTCCCATTTGTGTGTACAAGGTACTGAAGTGTAGCTTAAAACTAGGAAATTCAGATGTATCTGTTATGTTTCACCATGGCTGCATTATGGCCTGTATTATTGTGGTTACATGTAATGTTCCAGAATTATTTCTTTTCTAATTTTTGCTATCTCAGCATTCTGTAAAAGGTGAACTTGCCTCATTTCCCGCATTACATGTTTATAACATCTTGGACTTCTGGGTCATTTCTAGCTTGTTTTAGTATATTTAAAAAGAATAAAAAAAAGAAAAAAAAAGAAGGACAAGTCAAGTAAAAGCATGACTGGCTGGATTAAGATGATGGAGGAGTCATATATTGTTAAAAATATATGCTAAAAAACAAAAACAAAACAAAAAACATGCTTTAGAAACTGTGGATAGCATTAGAATCTCTTATCAATGTTCGTCTCATTTTGTCTTTGTTTCATCTGGTAAAAACCTAATTTAATAGATGTTACTAAAAATTCTAGCATCTTTAATATGTGTTAATATATGCCACATCTTCTCCACTGTTAGATTTGAGTGATGGGAGACATACATGTGCATTGCGTAATACATTTGACTTCATGGGAGCTGAAGGTGTTTCCTTCCTCAAATGTATTGACATCAATGGTCATTTCCAAACTGTTCACATTTCAGTCCCCCACATTTCATTAGAAGCTGACAAATATGAGCTGATAACATAAACAATCCAAGTGATTATGCAGTTAAAATACCATTTAACTTAGGCAATAATACTGCAGGAAAGCTATGAGCACATCAAGGTGACAGTAGTGTAATAAACTCACAATATGAATTTAAAATATCACAGACATGCTGTAAGGCTATCAAGAATACGTTACGGATGTAATAGTGATACACTGAGAGATAAAAACACTATAAAGCAGAATGAAGTCACTATTAATTAGATTTTGTCAACCACAGACACACTGTGAGACTTTACGTATAATAGTTGCACTAGAGTGGTTTGTCCGCAGGCTTGTTATAATGGAAACTACCAGGGTGGGGGGTAATGTGACATCAGACATGTGTGTTTGTGTGTGTTATCTCCGTGCTGCTGTTTCATGCGGTGACTCATTGCACGTTTCCGCTGTTTACTGGAATATTGCTGGAACATGTTTATGTCCTCCAGTTTTTAATGGCTACCTGAGAGCAAGTGCGGGAAGCCTCTGAGTAACTTTTTTTTTCATTCTAAAGTGCTTTGTAAAAGTTGATTTATTTTTGTTTCTTTGGAGGGTTCTTCTGCTCATCTCACCGCTGACGCTGGTTGTTGGCTGAAAGTGACGTACAAGGCAGTGACACACATGCCTGGACTGCTCTGGACTCCAGAAAATGAACGACCAATAGAAAAACAAACGCAACAATTAGAGGCTGTTGTAAGTTCCGAGACCTTATCCAAGTCCCTGCACAGTTTATTTTTGTGTTTAGACTTAGGGGCCTAATACATACAGATAAATCAAATTAATTTGTTCCAGGAATTGTTTGAATTGATTTTCCTAACAGTGTGACGGCAGATGAGAAGAAGAAAAGACCTAATAAATGTGAATTTATACCCTGTTTATGAGTGAGGTTTTTATGTCACTAAACAAACATTGCCCAATAGAGTCCACTTAAACAGTTGTAAAATGCTGTAATATATGTTCTCCAAAAATAATAAGATGAAGATGATGTGTTCAATGTTCCTGAATGTTTTCAGGCCCCAAAGTCTCAAAAATCGATACCTCTCCAACTGTATATCCTTTATCCCTTTTTTCCATTTAATGTTATGGCACAGACACACCAAACCAATGTCAAATAACTGGACAAAAATGTTGTACCTGAACACATTCCTAAGACTACATCGACGGCTAGCTGCTACACATGTTCTATGTCGGCATGAAAAAAAATAATGCTTCATGTCAGTAGGTGGCAGTAGTCATCATTTAAAAACGTGACAAACATGAAGAACTACTTTTAACTAGGAGGCTAGGAAACTGGGAAGAGCTACAGCTACTGTCGTACAGAGCCTGACCTCTCCTGAATCATGCTGATCAGCTGGTCCCCAGTTTAATCCTTCTAGACGATCACGTCCTTGGGAATTTGAGTGTTTATTTAAATGTTAAATTGAACATTGTATTGTTTGCTGAGCTGATCAGCCAATCGGAAAGCACTTTCTCACAATATCGTTCTCCTGCAGAGTGGATATTTTGAAACAGCTGAAAAGCTGTTGACAGTGTGTCCCACTGGTGCAAATACTGCACCCTGCAAAAAGTAGCCTGCTATAGATGCTGACCAGAGGGGAAACATGTTACTTAATTACTGAATGGTAGAAGACAGGATTCACCTGAAATAGATTTTAACGTCAGATCTGAATGCAGTTTGTGTGTTTAGCTACCTCTTATTAAAGAGGGGGTGGTTGCGTGCTGAGGACACTGTGATTAGCTATAGACACTGAGGGGGGAGTTAATGTGGGGGCTGACTGTCTGGTTTGGGTATTGCCCAAGTTTTACCCTTGGCCTTTCTGCTACAGCCATCTGTTGAGAGTGTCAAGATGAACTCTTGTGTGTCTGTGTGTGCATGCACAGCAGGGGTGGATTGGCCAGATTAGGAGAGTTTGGCTACCATGCACCCCACCCCAACTCACCCTCCCGTCCCTGATGCACCTCCACCCCCTATTTTTTATTTTTTTTTGAAGGCTTCAACCTGATGCATGCCACGTGCTCATGGCTGTCCCACTCACAATAACATGCACATACACACAGGAGGGGATCATGGCTGGGTCTAACCTGCCTAATTCTCCCTAATGACTTCTCCATTCAGGGATTAACTCCCTAAATCCACACACACACACACACACATATGGAGGGTCCACCTGCCTATGCCCTACATGAACCGTCCCCGGTTAACCACAGACACACACACACACACAATAGGAAATGGACACATTTAAAGTCCTGATCCCTCCACACAGGATGGAATTGTTGGTGAGAGGCATTAAATGGCCTGTGGGCTGCAATTAAAATGTTTGGGACTCAGGGGATGTCTTGAGGGGAGAGGACGGGGGAAGATGTGAAGGCAGGAGGAGAAGGAGGAGGATGAGAAAGGGAGAGAGAGAGGGAGAAAGGAGAGGAAAGTGTTTAACGCTCAAGAGAACTTTATCAGGATGTACTCTCTCTCTTAGTGTGGGTATTTCCTCTCACAGGGATTTCTCCTGAGTGTCTGCACGTGTAATTTTGAGTCCACTAAAAGACGAACACATACAGCTCTCTGTTGACTCACCCATTTTATCTGAATGAGAAAGGAATTCTGCAGCAAATAAAACCTCTGTTGGCTCGACTCCCAAACTTAGCAGAAAGCAGTTGAACTTGGTTTGTTCTGAAGCTCCTAGTAAGCCATCACCTGAGTTCACACAAGAAGCTGTTAACATATGTATGTCACAATGAGAGGCATTATAATCATTCAGTATTTCCCCTGTTATCAAACCAAGTCGTCTTGTTGAGATCAAGATCCGTTAGTCAAGAGAACAAAAATGTTCACAGAAAATTATATAAGAGCCTGCACTAATACTGGTTAATTTCAAATCTCAATGCTAAGTTTGTGACAGAACACAGTGAACCGCTCATCCAAAATGAGTGGTTAATATGTGAAATACCAGGGCACAAATGCAACCTGTTGTTCTCCGAAGGAATCCCACCTCCGGCTCCTGAAGTTCATTCACCTATCTCCATCCTCTTTCTGTTTTTCCTCTCCTTCCCTCGCGGCCTCTCCAGATGGCAGATTTCAGGAGAACTCACTGACTTTAACTCCCAAGGAGAGCAGAAAGTTTATGTAAGAGGAAAGTGTGTGTGCCCTTGCGTCCTCACACTCTTGCATGTATGTGTGGGATAGAGGCCCTCTGTTAAACTAACAGAGACCCAGGAGGTCCTCGGGCCCTCTTTTGTCTCTCCTCTCCGTCTCCTGCAGGCATGCATGCAAGGCCACTGCGGAAACAAAAAGACACATTTCAGAGTGGCCTCAACGCTGTTTGTGAGGACAGGGGGGTTAAAAGTACCTTTACAGACACTCCACCCCACCTACTGCATATACCCCACAGCTATGGATACCCCCACATTACAAAGAGTGATGGGAACTTCAATTGGCATGGCTTTTTATATTTTTATGTGAATGTGTGTTTGTCTTCACTCCAATAATATTCAAATATGACAGGGACGGTTACATGTTTGGGGCTGTGAGATTTTTAAATTAAAGGGACACAAAAAATCTTTTCAATATCAGTCACACACTGTATACATAAGTTCAAGTCAATTACATTTGATTTATGTACATGTACATTTTATTACTGTATAACTGTCAAAATTGTTTCTAGATGCTTTAGAAACCGACGAGCAAGCACCCACGTGACAATGGAAAGGGAAACCTCCTTTTTAACAGGATGAACCTCTGAGTAGAACCCAGCTCACATGGAGGGATGAATCTGCTTGAGGCCGGGCAGAGAGATATAAAGAGAGGGGGGAGGAAAGGAAGAGAAGGGGAGGATAAGAGAGCAGCCCAATTCATACGTGCATCTGGGTGCAGCATATCTGCAGCATGTGCAGCACAGCATACGTACGTAGCTGATACGAACACGTGGCTGTGAGATCTCCTGTTGTTAGCGTCTGAAGTTCAGTCTGAAGGATCAGTGTCATGAGTGTGAAGCAAGATCGACAGCATCCCATGTACTCGGTGCATTAAAAGCCTATATTGACGAAAGTGAAAGTAAAATGAAACAGCAAATCTTACGTCTTAGCAATCAGACTGAAAGAGTAGTGGTGTACAGCAAACTTTTCAAAACTTGCAGTGGGTAGCGGTGAGTGTTTGATGTTCAAGATTTTACGTTCTAGAACGAGTACCGTGACTGTGCTATGACTTGCAGCTATGACTCTTAATGACCTAAGAATGAATTAAGATGCCTGTGCCGTTCCTTACAGACTGAAAATAATGGCTGAATCGTTTCATATTTTAGGTCTAAATCAAGGTTGACTCCAAAATACTCACAAGTAGCATCAATATCAAAAACAATAGGAAGTCATTCAAAAAAGATTCTAAGAAATGGAAGGAGCGGCACTGTATTTCACACAAAATGTATTTGAGCAAAACAGATGCAAATGAGTGTAACATTAATCGATGATGCATATTGCATCAGCCAGTCAGTTTCCAGAGGATGTTTTTTTTTTTTCAAAACTTCTCTCTCTTTTTTTATGTCTTCCACCAGCGGCCTCTGGTTCTGTCTCTGGTTGTTTTGCGCAGGGATGAATTGCCTGGTTGTAAAGCATCAACATGTCCGACAGCTGTGGGACAGATCTGCAGCTGTGAGTTTGTGTGTGTGTGTGTGTGTGTGTGTGTGTGTGTGTGTGTGTGTGTGTGCGTGTGTCGGGGTCGTCCGTTGGCAGGAAGCAGTAGGCAGCGAGTGATGTGGTCAGACCCTCTGTCACCAAACAGAGAGAGGGAGAAGGAGAGACACCGGAGCTCTCTCTCTTTCTCTCTCTCTCTCTCTCCTCGTCTTCTTCCTGTTGCTTGTTTTCTTTTTCTGATCATCGTTCTTCATTAGAGAAAGAAAAAAAAACATAGACAGAGGCTCATTTGGCCTTGTGTCAGCTGACACTGATGACTGTCAGGCGACATGATGTACGTAGAGTTGGTTTCTCTTAAACTAACTCAGTGAACTGGGACAGAAAATGACAAGATGTTTTTCTCAACTCTGTCTCCATATGACGCTTTGCTTTCATAGGAAGATGCACATTTCTGAAGGATGGTGAAAGTACGTGAGCACACAAAAAATATTGAGGTGTAACAATATTTGTTTAATTGTCACCTGTCCACATTAGTGTGTGTGAGCAAGGCTATTATAATTGTTTTTCTTGTAAATGTTATTTAATTAATTCATTGCCTTTGTCTTTCATTCTCATTTCACATTCTATATTACTATATATTACTATATTTCCTTGAATTTGACTTGAATCACTTATTGACGCATTTTACACTTTGACCCGTGTGAATCTCACATTATCTGGTAGGAAAAAAGGGGAACTGTGACTATTTTTTCCTTTTTCGTTCTGAAAAGAGGAGAGACTTCAAGAGAGAAAAGTGATGGAAAAAGTAGAGTGAGTGGTCAGTGTGGAAAATCATTTTTGTAAATACATTGTGGAAATCAAAGGGAAGGAGGAGAGAAGGGGGAGCGATGGGAGGCGAATGAGTAGGAGGTAAATTGAGGGAGTCGGGGGGACAATTAGATGGGAATTTCCAGTGTTAGTGAGAGAGTGAGCTTTTCGTTATAACAGGGTGAGTGAGAGCCGTTGAGTATTTTTATGCGTGCTTCTGGAGTGATAGCTGAGAAAGACATGTTGGAGAGTAGAAGAAAAGAAAATGTATGGAGATTCAGCATGATGGTCTCAGGATGGAATAAGCTCTGATGTACTCTATGTTAAAAATATGGCAAAAAATGTTATGAGGTCAGATTTAGTAGCAGTGTTTTGGAATTCATGACACAAGTCTGTGCTGAATGGCTCCACATAAATGTAGCCAAATAAAGTTGTCAGGCAGATTTTTATCAGCTCGGTGAGAATGATTACATCCAGCTATCACCAAGTCTGTACGGTCATCAAATGCATGCAGAATATGAACCAGTAGGAAAATATATAATATCTTGTTTTGAAAAACCTGCAGAATTCTTATTAGAATGAATAATAGATTTTGGATCTCTGGAGAAGTCCTGTGCTGTTTCAAGAAGACTTCTGATCCTTTTTATTAAAGCAGACCACCAACCATATCTCAATAACCTATGGCAACCAAGATCACTCTGAATCTGCTGCAGAATTGTGCAGAGTTCTTGTCCGGTGACTGGGCTGATGGGGGAAATAAGGACGGGATTGTCTCTCAAACTAAAGACAATGATTAAGGCTTCAGCTGCAAAAAAAAGTTTCCATCGATGATGCAGCCTGAAAGAGAACTGAGCCATCTCGGAATAGAAATGGAGCTGATTGTACTCACTGTCTCTTTTTGTTCCATTTCTATATTTTATGTTGTGATGATCAGCCAAATTGAAATGCACACTGGAAACTGATAGAGAGAATAAAAGATGGGGAGAAAGAGAGAGAGATAGTTGTGTTGAAGAGAGAGTCTAGAGAAAGAGTGACAGACCAAAACAATAAGAGAAAGAAAGAGGGAGAGAGAGCACTTTTATGTTCATTTGAGAAAGCAATGAGAGCAGACCAGTCCTGCCCCCTACAGGCTCTGTGTGCATGCATGTGTTTGTGTGTGTCTGAGTGTGTTTGTGTGTGTTTAGTGTGTTTGTGTGTGTGTTGGGGGGGAAGCATTGAGTCACTATCACAGGATGTTCCCCTCTTCCCCAGGAAAACACACACACACACACACACACACACACACACACACACACACACTTGGACAGCCGCGCACGCACGCACGCACACATGTTGTTGTGGTTTATGCTTTTGAAGTTATTAACAGATCACACACACTCTCTCGCACACAAACTGTCCTCATCACTGAAAGAAATCTTTAGTTTGACGCAGAAAAGAAGTTTTCAGTGTTTTGTGTCTGTGTGGCTCATGGCCTCAGGTGAAAGCGCCTGCTGCTGCTTCCTCGCAAAGAAAAGAAAGAAAAGTGTGTGTTTGTGTGCGTGTGTGCGCGGGTGTGTGAGGGAGCCAGTGAGGGGGTGGAACCAGGAGGAGGAGTAAGGATTTCGGGGCGTGGCTTTGAGAAAGAGGGAGCGAGACTAAGTAAGAGAGATGCTCGTCCTGTCTTCAGTTGAAAACAGGACACCAAGTGGATCACACACACACACTCTCTCTCACACACACACACTTAAGCGCAGACGCACACTCACACAGAGAGTCACGCCAGTGTGGAGTATCGGAGCAGGAAGGACAGAGGGGGAGAACTGCACCTGTCCCGCACACACACTTTATCCTCACACACATATACGGAGAGGATCTGACCGGTCGTCCCTATGTGTGGATGGGACCAAAGTTACACGGTAAGAGCAGCAGCGACTAACACGCTACGACTTTTAAAAATGTTCACAGAGATTCTTTTTTGTTATTGTTTTGTTTAGATTGTTTAAATTTAGATCAGGAAAGGAAAGTTTAAAACCAGACAAAAACGGCAAGTTAAAATCAAACAGTTTTTCAAATGTTATAATTAAATAAGCATTTTTACCTTTTTTCTGCTGCTTACTACTGCATTTGAAAGAAGCTTTTGGAGTTGTTCTGATTTTTATTAAAATGTTGAGAGTTTTTTCCCCCACCAGTTTGGATTGGTTTAACATCAACGCTTGATTTTCTGGCTGAGTTTCTGTTTTTCTTTTTTTTCTTTTTTTTGCATAGTTTAATAAATGTATTTTGTTACCTAATAAGATAAATTATTCTTTCTAAATAATATCTTCATATCACTAAGACTTTACATGATTTCTTTCTTTCTTTCTTTCTTTTTTCATGAGAAGAGTGAGATTTGTTATTGGTGCTTTACGTAGCGCCTAAACAGCTCAGAGGTGTTTCACTTTGACTTCTTAAATTGCACTTTAATTTGAAATCCTGTCTGCGTGCAGACTCAGCTTTTATATTTTCAGTTGGGCTAAATGCGCAAGAGGTGAATTGTTTCTTGGTTCTTGGTTTCACTATTAGTTTTCAATGTTGCAGCTGTTATGCAAAGAGGATTCTGGGTTCTGCCGAGAGTTGAAATATTGAGAAGCATATTCATACCTGATCACTATTTAATGTGCTTCATTTAGAAGGCAAATGGAGCAGAAACTGTTGTTCTGTGGGCCTGTTTCTGTGGGGAAAGGTGCAGTCGCTCACTGGGAAAATTTTTGTTTTCATACTGGAAACTCTAGAGTTTTACAATTCAAATAAGTGGATTAGTGGTTTTGTGGGTTTTGAACGTAATTGTGAAGGATTTGCTTTGTTCCAGTCTGATGAGTTTTATGTTTCACGTCAAGTTGTAGATTGTTTTATGAAACATAGATGAACATTTTGTTAATGATTCAGGTTTTCTCTGGCATTACTAGCATAGGGAGGTTTTGTGATTTGAAGAGTTCAAGGAACTATTTACGGTTAATAAGACGAAATATGACTGAAAGGTTGGTTTCTGAAATGGATTTTAATGTGAAAATATTTTAAAATCATTCCTCAAAGAGAAGAGTTTGGAGGAAAAAGTCATTAGCTGTGACTGGAGCCAGTTGGATGTGAAATAATTTTCTTTCTTGCGGCTTTAGAAGAATTTGCAGAGCTTAGTGTGGTCACTGAAGATCTGTTGCTTTCCGCTTGTCTGCGTGGGACAAGCAGTATGTTTGTCCCAGTGTGGATATCTGCCTGTGTGTGTGTGGGATTGTCTTGGGTGGGATCGTGTTTGAAGTTTTGTTTGCGCTGCAGTGGCCCCCCAAATGGAAAAGTTTTGACGCTCCCTTCCTCATCACTCCCCCCGTCCATTACCAACACACACAAGCACACACACGCTGGAAATTGGGATGATTTGCCGGTTCCGCTGCAGTGCCACTCTGCTTCCAATTTTAGCTTCATTCAGACACAGACAGCATTTCCTTCCTCTGTCTTCAACCCCAGGGACAGACGGGTAGGAGGGGGGATAAAGAGGCCGAGAAAACGCAGGAGATATTAGGTTCATATAGTCTAAGTAAATTCAACAGCTTTTTCTTTTTTAGGATAGGGACAAAAAACAACAACTCGTCTGAGTTGTCCGTCTAAAAATTTGTCAGGAACAAAGTGTAGGATAAAAACACTGTCTTTAGTTTGCTTCAAGGAGGAACAAAAGACACTGATAAGAAGGATCGGAAGAGAGGTCAGAAATGAGTCCAAAAGCTGCTGATACAGAGATTAAATCACACTTCGTGTGTCTTTTTTTTCAAGTTTACAAAACTTTTAATAAAAAGGGGATTTAGTGGAAAAATATCTGAAATCTGAATCTTAGTTAATTGTTTCAGAGATGTTCAGCTTTAATGATTGGTTCCCATTCTCTATTTTGTAAGTGATAATTTTCACCAAGTAAAAACGTATGACTTTTTTTTTGCAACATTGTAAGACACGTGTTAAGTTCCTCTATTGGTTTCTCTTCATTCTTATGTTTGATAACAGCCGCAGATCATACTTTGTGGTTTTTACATATCCGTATAAAAAAAGAGAACAATCATTGAAAAATGAATTAGTTCAATTCATGTTTAAGTTTAGGAACAGAAACTGATAATTAGAGTGACAAAAGGAGTGTCGTTTTGACCCAAAGGAAATCCCACAAGCGAAAGATATTTACTGGAAAAACTGCTACAAAGCCGGATTTGTCATATGATCATGAACTGACTTTACGTGAATGAATGAATGAATGTGTTATCCTCTAATTGTTTCCCAAATTAGTTAACATTTACTTTAAATGACAAGACGAACAGTTTCCTGTATATTACATAGTGTACATGTGTATTTGCGTGTGTGTGTATGTGTGACACTAGCTTTAGTCAGACCCCCCTTCCGTACTGAGTCACCTCAGATCATAATCACAGCTCTTCCTTTCCTCTTTTCGTCTTTCTTCATTTTATCTCTCAGTTTTTATCTTCTTTAAATCTAACCTTTTTCCTTACCTCTTTTTCCTTTTTGTCTTCCCATATTTTGTAATTCGTATAAGGAATCCTTTTCCTACCAGTCTGCCTTTCTTTACTTCTGCCTTCTCTCATCAATTTTCCTTTCTTTAATTTTTCACCGTTGTTCCTTCTTTTTGCGCCAACTTTTTTCTTGCGCTCTTTCCTTCGATTAAATCGTTTTGCCTAAATAAGGACTTTTCCTAGAATTGGATAAAGGAGCTCAAATGAAAGACTTATTCCTCCTTTCTCTTTCCTTATCCATCCACCTCAACCAGGCGACCTCTCATAGCTCGGCCATGTTGACCAGTGAGGGGGCGCACGCCATGGAGCAGGACAACACACACCACAGCGCCAAGATTGCTTCCACCGCCACCAGCACAGGCTCAGACGGAGCCGAGACGGCGTCAGACACTGATGTCGACATGGAAATGGACATGGAGGAGGCAGACATGACACAATGGACAGAGACGGAGTTCGAGGAGAAGTGCACGTACATTGTAAAAGACACGGCGTGGGAGGCGGGGCCAGACTGTGACGCCATGATGACATCAGCAACCAGAGCAGAGGCCTCACTGCCCAGAAACCTGGCCTTCAAACACCTGGCAGGCAGCAAAGAGGTCAGACATCGCACACGCACACTTCACATACTATAGACCTAGGCAGACAAACTTTCTCTTCAGTCACAATTTTTCACACACACCCAGGCAGAGAAAGCCATCTGTACGTACACACAATCATGAGTCAGATGCGGGTCATGTAATGAAGAGGGGGACGTGTCTCGTTGTAAAACACGTACACACACATAGAGGAATGTGTATATGTGTAGGTGTGTGAAACCCTGGAAGCAATACTTAAACAGAACCACTGTTAAAATTGGCATCTCATTAAGTAGCAGCCATCCATGAAAATTTCATTCATCATCAGAGTGGATAGGAGTGTTGTGTCATATTCCATATGTCTCCTTTAGTCATTCTATCACCTGCAATATCCAGGGCAGCAGGCAGGGGGCACAGTTTATCATCTCAGCAGACAGCGTATGAGCATACTCACTTTTCTGCTGCCAGATTGATTTGCAGACTCATATGCTTCATATATTTAGTTAGCAATTGGATGGTGATCAACAACATCATGCATCAGTTGTGCAGTCTTTATTATTGGGGATGGGGGATTATTTGGGGATATGTTGAATTTGATGTTTCCACGTTCTAAGAATTCCTCGTGTCCGTGTCATAGATCATGTCTATGTCAGTTAGGAAAGTAATGGTGCGTCTGTTCTTGGTTTTAGAGTATTTTGGAATGGGAAAAAAGTGCATGACTGCAGGTCACAAGGCCGCAACTGACACTTTGTGAGTCTTCCAGAAAAAAGGCGTGATCACATAGATTTTCTCATCAGGAGCTTATCAACAGGAAACTGAGGAAAAATCCAAAGAAAGAGGAAACAGAAAAAAATACCGTCTCGTGTTTACAAGGTGATATGTTATCAGCTAATATTTATATGGCCTGAGGACTGCAGTTTGCTGTGATCAAGGAGGACAAAAATTCACCTCAGAGAAAAAGAGAGTGCATTGTAAAAGGTTGTTAATAAGTAAAGAAAACTATCTGATTACTCATGAACACAGAAACAAAAAAAATACTCTCATGTCTCGTCCTAAGGAATAAAAAGGGGGATTTCCCATGTCACCAGGGAACTGGGGAGTTTGGGAAAGACTTCTGTTTGCGTGGGCTGAGCATGAAGAAAATGTGTGTGATTCTCTACCATCCGTGGCTGAGGCCTAACGTCTAGTCACCACGTAATCCCTCGCGTTTCTCTTCTTCCTCTTCTTGTTGTCAGCCCCTGTTTTTTTATTGAATCAGAGGAGGAAGAAACAAAGGGCTTTTTTTCTCTTTCTTTTGAGCTAAATGTTTCTCCCTTAAGCGTCTGAAGTGGCGGCGGTTTTAGTTTGATGTGGCGACTAGTGGAGGTGTGACAAAAGAAAGAGAGAAAGAGATTTGAAAGAGGAGATTTTACTGTTTTTTTTATGCAGCTGATCGCACGCGCAGCTAGATGTCACACGCTCCAAATAGAATGAAGTGTGACACGCGTTCATTAATCATCGTGTCTACAGGTTGATAATGGAGTTAAGACTGAATATTGTCTTAAGACATACATCAATATGTTATTTTAGTTTCAACCTCAACCTACTTTCTAACCTGTCTGTGCGTGCGTGTCTTTGTGAAGGTGGTCGGCGTGTGCAGCAGAGAGTACATCCCAAAAGGAACTCGCTTCGGGCCCCTGGTGGGCGAGATCTACACAGCCGACAGCGTCCCCAAAGACGCCAATCGCAAGTACTTCTGGAGGGTGAGTGTGCACACTTAGAACTCACACACAACACGCGCACACTTCCTCAGAAGCCGGAGGGACCCCTTCCTGTGACGTCACACACATCTAAAGTCAGTCAGTGGAACAGGAAACTGGTCTTGCTGTTTGTGGGTGTGTGCGAACGAGGAACAGAGATGGGGACGTGATGTCACCTTCACCCAAATGCCATGTCATACTGGTTCCTGTAAGTTCGCACACACTGTTTGATAAAACACGCTCCATCACTACCGGTAACTGACAGTAAGACTATACATGCTATACACACAAACCACCTCCCAGACCACTGCCTGCAGTATGTGTGTGTGTCAGTGTGACTTGCATGAAAAGAAAGAGTCACCATGCTCCAACCACCACCTCTAACCGCAAGCAGCTACTAAATCAGAAAGGTGTTCCATTCATGCTCATATCTCACTTTCTCACACACAAAGTGAGCCAACGAAATGAGAGAGAGAGAGAGAGAGAGAGAGAGAGAAGGGGGGAGGGGGGAGAGGTAGAGGTAGAAAATGAGTTGGTCCTTCCTTTCTCTTTTCAATATAAAAGAGGATCCCCTCATTGATAGACTCTCTGTTCGTCTGGTTGAAGGTGATGACGGCAAAGAAATGGTAAGGAATGAACAGATGTAGGGATGCAGAGAGAGACAGGAAAGGAAATGAATTATAAGGTCTAGATGTAGAACAACCTCAAATACTACAAGGAGCTAGTTCATTCTCTTGCTTTCATTTGTTAGTTATTAATGCTGACTTTTTTACAGTAGCCACTTAGTGAAACTCATTTCTTTAGTTATTCAGTTCCTTAGTAGCTAAGGCGCTTGCATTTCAAATCAGCCAATTCACGTCGTGTTGTTTTTAGTCTATTAAGAGCTTTACTTATTTACACATAGATTCAATTGGATTTGTTCATTTGTCGCCACTTACTTATTTATCTACTGATGTAACCTTCAGTTAGTATTAAAAAAATTACTGACCCATTCATTTAGTAATGTTTTACAGTTGTTGGTAAGTTATTTGTAGTGTGCAAAAGGTCAGAAGTAAAAGTAAAATGTTATTGGTTTATCTCTCCCATCTGTCCTTGGGGGGAAAGAAAGAAGAATAGACTGTGAATATGTCCTGCTCTTTTGGATGTTTAAAATTGGCAATAAAATGTGAGCCACTAAGTTTGACTAAAGAAAAAAAAACTTTCTGTCATTGCAGATCTATGTGGATGAGGATTTTCACCACTTTGTTGACGGCCTGGATGAGACTCGCTCCAACTGGATGCGGTACGTGAACCCAGCCCACTCAGCAGCGGAGCAAAACCTGGCAGCATGTCAGAACGGAATGGAGATTTATTTCTACACGGTGAAGCCCGTCCCGGCTGGTGCTGAGCTGCTTGTCTGGTACTGCCACGACTTTGCCCGACGCCTGCACTACCCACCGTCCGGGGAGCTGATGATGCAGAAACTTAGTAAGTTCATGAGATTGTTTTTTTTTTTTTTTTAAATATTGACTTGATTTCATCGGATTAAAATGAACAGATTTTTTCTTGCAAATGAGTAGTCATAAACAATCCACATTCAGGAAATAAAATGAGTCAGTTTGCATCAGGTGTCAGTTTCTTGCAGACGGTTATTGTACTGGATGTATTTTATTAAACGGAGGATCAGCTTACACACACACACACACACACACACACACACACACACACACACACACAACGTAAAATCAATAGGCAGTGTAGGTGTGTGTGTCTTGAGTATGTCCTGTCGCCACTCTTAAAGCCTAACAGTGTTTTTGAGCATAGCTGTGTCTCCTTCCTCTTGGAACGATAGTCTGTCATTATCTCTCACACACACACACACACACACACACACACACACACACACACACACACACACACACACATACAGACACACACACACACAGAAAAGTACAAGACCAACAACCTTTCATCTCTGTCAGTGCCATCGTTGTACTTCTGTGTGTGTTTGCCAGTGACAGTGTAATTACACAGACAGGGGGATATGGCCCCTAATGCCACAGTCTTACACACTTAAAGACCCGCTTTTAACATTTTAACATAAAAGCTCACACACATATGCACAACCTTGCTCAGCCTCAGCTGGTATGTGTCTTTGCTTGACTGCATTTCTGACCCTTTTCTATGAGAAAAATAACTACAAGTGTCTCTGTAGTCATCTAAAATATGCACGAACCAATTCTTCTAAAGGCTGTTTTGTTACCATACATTTATTTATTTCATACTGACAGTATTGTTCACCAAAAAAAAAAAAAAAAAAAAAAACTGAACCTAAAGCTCTACTGTAAAGATTCATCCTGCATACACATTCATGACAGAGCAGACTAGCTGCACCTATCCACTTTAGATGAGCTGATCAAAGAGTGAGCAAGCTAAGAGGAAAACAAAGAGAGAGAGTGGGAGCTGAGTAGTTTCCAGGTGTGACTGCAGGCTAATAGCAGTGTTAAGGTGGCAGAGGAACCAGCACACCCAGCCAAAGTGACTCCACTGCCCAGGGAAAAAAATGCGCATAACCTGGGGGACAGAGGCAGGAGGTACCCTGGATCTCTCTGCCTGCCTCCCTCCCCTCCCTGTTTCAGTTGGTATATTGTATATGTGTTGCCTTTAATTAGCTTCCTCTGTCATTTAAGCCCTAAAGGCTTCTGTTGACCTACCAGTGACTTGAATACTAATCATTTTTACCTGCAACAGAAACATTTACCTGGATCTGGTTGCATTTTTGTCTTTCAAAGTTTCCACTCTTTAAAATTTGATTCAGCTGGATGAGCTTCTTCAAATGAGTAGGACATTTGACTGTTGGTGTAGCCCACAACCTCCATACAGAGTAAGAAATAATGTCTCTGGCTTAGTAAAAGCAAGAGAACCACACTCTTTTTGACTCAGTGATGTTAAACTGAAACCCTTTTAAAAGGGCAAAAGGTAAAAGAAGAGGAAGCTACTGTGATGAATCCTCGTAGTCATGCCACAAACTCAATGAAATGCGGTCCGTATATTTGTTCAATCAGTCATGTGCAAATTTCAGCATTATGTAGCAAAATCACGCAAATAAAGTAACACAAAAACGTGAGAAGGAGCTCTGTGTTTTCGTTGGCAAGTTATCTGGTTAGCTACAAATGACCACAGCTTCATTGTGTTAGATCAATGAGACAATATTTTTTTACGACACCACTCGCTAGACTCTGAGCAATTTTAGGACTTTATTATACTTAGGGTCCTAAAGGGGGCGCCAGAGTTGGGCTTCAAATTAAGTTATATTCCTGAGGCATGCCGCTGATGTCGTATTTTTCTATCTGCTTTTACCTCTTTCCAGCACAGTCATAGCTAAACCAGACATGTGTGTGTATGTGTGAGCAAAATGACTGAGCGCACACCGTTGTCTCACTCCCTCACTTTCTCCTGTCCCCTCTTCTCTCACTCGTTTTTTGTCATCGCCATTTAGCATTCTTGAAGTGTTAGCACTTGAGAACACCTGTCATCCATGTGTGCGTCGGGTTCAAAGACGCTCTGGCCCTGCCGACAAAAAACAGTCTCTCTTGCTACACACACACGGACAAGAGCACAGTCATAAGCATGACACGGCAACACCCAGCCTTTTCATCTTAAGCACATGTGAGGTCACAAATATGATTGTGTGTCTGGATGTGTGTGTGTGTGTCGGCCAATCGCCCTAATATATTGGCCACTTGAAAAGACCAGAAAGAGGATGGAGGAGGGAGTGGGCGAGGTAGAGCTGCACCTCCTACCCCCTCTGTTGACTACTTGAACTTCCTGGCAGAAGGGCCGTGTTGACAGATTGATATCTCCAAGATGGCGGCCCTGTTTGTTTTCTAGAAGAGGGATGGAGGAGGAGGAGGAGGAAGAGGAGGAGGGAGGCAAACTGATAACCTCACTGTTTACACACTGCTGCTATACTACCTACGAAAGGGTCACTTGCTGTGTATGTGTGTGTCTATGTGTGAAGTGGTGAACCAGGGGGAGTCAAGCAAATTTCACCAATGCTGGCACTCAGGATTAAGTTTGACAACCTCCATCTCTCTCGCACACACACTCCCCTCTGGGCGACCTCATGGTAAAAGTTGACTAGGCAGTAAATGAGCTTATAGATAATAGACGGCGGCATTTTAAGGGCCCCATCTGTGGCAATTTAACTGCCGAGATGTGCTGCTAACCAACATCCCAGGGCTTTTAGAGCGTGTGTGAGTGAGCTCTCCTCCTAATCCACTCTTTCATCATGCAGAGAAGACAGTAGGTGTGAGTGACTGAGGAGGAAGCTCTTTAATTTGACCTTCGACCCGGGAACAATATGGAATGTCCAAGAAACCCAGGAGAGTAGGAGACTGATCAAAAGTGGGTGATGTTCCAAAGTGGAAGAGTCAACAAATCAGACAGAGGACTTTGTCTGCAGGCGCCGCTTTGTGTGTACCTTGTCACACGGTGTGGGTGTGTTTGAGGAGGGCAGGTGGAGGCCGAGCTTCTTGTGAGAATATCTTTAGCAGGAAACCTTCCATCAGACCTGTCTGTCTGTCTGCCACCATTTTGATTTTATCTTGATTTTATAGGCGCACACACACACACACACACACACACACACACACACACACACACACACACACAAATGCCTGAAGGCAGCTGTCACGCCTCACTTCCTGTCCTTTACCCTCACCCAAGCTCCTCACACTCGTTCATCAAATATGTCACCCTAATTGGCCCGCTGAGTTACTTATGGTGTTCCTTTACCCTGTTACACACAGTCTCACAGTTTCTCTCTGGATTCACGTTCAGTTTTAAAGGAATTTCAGTGTTTATGTTGTTCAGTAAAAGTCATAACAACAACTTAAATGCTAAAGTCTTCAGTGACTTATTAATAGGCCTGTATGAGAACCAAGAGGACCCTATTTTGAGTTGCTGAACTCCCCATGACCTATTCTCTCTCTCTTTTTCTGTCTTCAGAGCAGTCCCTTTTGGAAGTCAAGCAGCAGCAGGTGAGCAGTGAAGACCGGGTGGCCGAAGCATCCAGTCTGTCCCCTGTCGCAGTGACACCCACCCCAGCCAAGAGGGAACACAGTGTTCTTTCCATTCTCCAAGGCACCAATAGCACAAAGAGGGAGCCCAGCCGGCCACTTCCCACCCGCCCACGCTATGCCAACAGTCCTGAGCGCCCCGTGTACCCCCGTGCCCTCTATCCAACTCTCAGGCCCCACCCACCCACCCACATTGCTGAAGACTTCCTTAGCCAAAAACCTGGCCAGCTTGGTTACTCCTCAACTCATTCTTCTGGCACCCAGTCTTCAGCCACACCTAGCCCATCAGCGAGGAGCAGCCCAGAAAGCACCCCTCAGGGGAGCCCCTCTGGTCCAGCACCATCTTCTGCTTCTTTTTACCATACTGGACTGGGTCCTTACCCTGGTTACTCCCCACCAACTGCCTCCATCTCCTCACCATACTACCCTCCAGGGGTCCCCTACTCACGTTACCTGCTGCCCCATCACTATCCTCTACCTGCTGGTGGTGTCCCTTCCGTAGGGGGGATCATTCCTAGGATGTACCCACTGTTTAGCAGCCTTCTGCCCCCTCATGTGCCCCTCCTACCCTCTGACACAGCTTCAAGGCGCTTTCTGATGCCTGACCCTGTACACCCCTCACCCATCTCTGGCCACAGAGACTTCCTCCTTCCAGGCCCAACAAGTGCCTTCTCAGTAGCTACTTCCCTGAGAGACAAAGCAGGGCCTCACAACCCTTACCCTGGGCACCCACACCCACACGGACCAGCTCGCGCACCATCCAGTGGCTCGCCAACGGCAGGGACAGCGCCTCCCAGTGAGCAGATGCCCACCAAGCCTACCTCAGCCCTGCTGGGCAACACCAGTGAACATCACTCTGATGAAGAGGCAATCAATCTGTCCAAGGTGAAGCGTGGCACAGGCTCGGCAGGATACAAAGCACTGCCATACCCTCTGAAGAAGCAGAATGGCAAAATCAAATATGAGTGCAATGTGTGCAGCAAGACTTTCGGACAGCTGTCTAATCTGAAGGTGAGGCTTGAGACATCTCTGATTTGTACAGTGTTGGGCTTTAAACATCATGTCTGCTTGTCTGCTTTACTGCCCTATTATCATGCCTTTGTAAATGGGGATTGCAGTGTAACGTTCAGGCTGTAGGGCAGGATTATGGCATGCAGAGGACTAAAGACTGTCAACAGATGTTCTCACATCCATATTTGAATAAACCTAATCAGATCTTTTCATTTCTCAGGTTCACCTTCGTGTCCACAGTGGAGAGAGGCCCTTTAAATGTCAAACCTGTAACAAAGGCTTCACTCAGCTGGCTCACCTGCAGAAACACTATCTAGTCCACACTGGGGAGAAGCCTCATGAATGTCAGGTGAGAAACACTGTTGATGAACTTCTTACATAGATCAAACTTGCAACCTTAAGCATCTAACGTTAATTGCGCCTCCTCTTTCAGGTTTGCCACAAGCGATTCAGCAGCACCAGCAACCTGAAAACTCACCTGCGCCTCCACTCAGGGGAGAAGCCCTATCATTGCAAACTCTGCCCAGCTAAATTCACACAGTTTGTCCACCTGAAGCTGCACAAGCGCCTGCACTCCCGTGAGCGTCCACATAAATGCCCACACTGTCATCGTCACTACATCCACCTGTGTAGCCTGCGACTTCACCTGAAGGGCTATTGTCTGGCAGCAAACACCAGCTCTGGCAGTCCATCTGTCTCCAGTCACGCTGTACTGGAGGAGGTACAGCGAGCCAATGAGGAGATCGAGCGCTTTGACGTCAGTGAGCATGCCGAACGACTGGAGCAGCTGCAGGGAGGAGGTGAGATGGAGGTCATGTTGGAGAAGCAGGTCTTGGGAATGCTGTGGCAGGACACTGACCTTAAGTCGTCCCAATTCCATTCCCACCACAAGAGCAGCACCACTGAGCTTCTGTCTGCAGGTTACAGTGCATACGAGTCCCCGAATGAAACGTCAGTCATCAAGATGCGCCACAGCAGCCCCATCCCACCAATTCCTCCCAAAATTACAGTCAAGCAGGAGTCAGAGGACCATGTGTAAATGTCCAAGAGACATAGACTGCGTGGTGAACTGTGTTGCCAGGAGCAACAAATGTAAATAAATAATCCTCTACCTGGTTGTCATCAGAAGTGACAGCATGACAATACCAGGTTTTCAACCTATCAGGGACTCACGTACTCAGGGCTACAAGAGACACTGTCCCATGACTACTTAATGTTTTCAGCATTGATTATACTTAGAGACAATCATCTATCCAGGATTTACCTTATGTAATTGATATAATGCTATTCTCATTATTGTTGTTGTATTTTTTTGTTTCTATTTTCATGTGTCATGTTTTTGATCAGTTAGTTGTTGTATAATCTAATTTATTATACTTTTTATTTGTTTTCTTCAAAAGCAATAAGTGGAAGGGATGATTACACTGATGGAGTGAAATCAATGTAAAGGCCCATTTTTTTGTTGATGTTATATAGTTTTTCTCTGTAGATAGTCACTCTCTCTATGCCTATATCAGTCCTTTGACCCCTGACCTATAGACCCAGGGCTGTCCACTCTTCAGGGTTTTACCTATTTAAATTTAGGAAACAAAATAGCAGGTTGAAAGGGTTAAAAATCTTGCCAAAGTACGGCATATAAATTTGTTAATTTAGAAAGAGGAGATTTATTTCAACCCTGCTTGAAAGCTTCCCTAATGCATGTCTGAGTCCTTTTCTGATGCCTACTTAATTTAAATGAAACAAAAACGGGCATTTTTTTGTATATTTTTCACAACGGTTACCTCAGTGTGCTAAGTGTGTATGTGATGACATGAGTGTGTGTCTGTATGTGTGAGTTTAAAGGGAAAGCTGAAAGTGGGAGTTTCTATTTATTTGCTTTTTTTTTTTTTTTTTTTTTGCTACTTGAAGAAGAAGAAACCAAACTGAACTGGAGTGCAGCTCTTCATGTGGTCCAAAGGAGTGGCACAGCCTGCTCAACATGTAGCACATAATGGACTTGGGAGGCCCTGAGCCACTCCCCCCAACTTGTCCCTCCTCTTGTTTTACTTTTTTTTTTTTATTACACTGTTAATAACCCAACAGGGATGTGAACATCCTCAGATGTAGGGATTCACACTTGTCGCTAGAAACCAAAGTTCATATGGCTTCAATTTTAAATGCACACCAAAAGAAAAGGAAAATCAAAACAAGGGAAGAAGGACTTGAGAAATCAAAATGCTGAAGAAGGGAAGATGTACTTTGTGTATATGATGAAGTGTTTGCTCTGTCGCTGTGGTCTCTCATTTTGTACATGTTTTTGGTTTTGTTGTTGTTGTTAATATTTTGGTTGAGACAAATGGCCGCTTCTTCAACCCCACCCGTCCACCCTTTTGTTAATGAACTGGCACACACAAAAGCACCTCGGCCTTCTTTTATGCACTGCCCCCACCCTCTTCCTCCTACTTTATATTTTCAGTGCCGATGCTTGCAACATTTACACTGTGTACAATATCTCTGAAACTGGTCATAATAGCATTAAGAGCCAACTTAATGTTACTACAGCAGCTGTAATTTTCTATAACAGTTGCACACCATCTGAACTGTGTAGCTCTCACTCTCTCCTCTGTTTCATTACCTTTCTCTCTAGCTAATGTTTGACCAAAGCGTCTCTTTCTCTGTTCAGAGCTTTAACTTCAGAGGAGAATCTCTGTTTACATTCTGGTTTACATAGTTATTTATGTGCGAAAATGTCAAAAAGTGTAAATTATGGTATAAATGTTCACTGCTCTAATCTAATCTAATGGCTCTCTGTTATTCTTTTTACTCATACTATGAAAATTGAACTACACAAACACTATTTAGATCACCGCACCATTAGCGTGTTACAGATACAGTGTAGAGCAGGGATATTTATTTCAAGGTCTATTTGGCTGGCATGTCTGCCGCCAACATTTTACGTGATGATTAGAATTTTTATTGGACAGACCACTTTTAAGATTAGTTAGAGCTAGGCAATGATGCCACACAACTGTACCCTCCACTGATACTTAGCAGATGAGTAACTTTAAACATCCAACATCACTGGAAAGAAATACATACATAGGCTGACTAATCTGCTACCTCTAATGTCACAACTCTTTTTATGGCAAATTCCAGAGATGACATTTTGCAATAAACAAATAAAGCAACCAAATGAAAAACAAATGAAAAAAAAAAAGAAAAAAACAACAACAAAAAAATAAAAACTTATTCTGACATCTTGGAGAGGGCTTGACCTGAATCAACGCAGGGGCATTCTGGACCGCAATTCAAATATGTCTATAGCAGGGACAGAAATAGCTGCTGCATTCACATGCTCCTCATTTCCCGATGGTCTCATTTCCCGTGATGGGAAGATGTTTTTGGTGTTCATGTGCTTTTAAGTGGGAATGTGGAATGTGTTTCCAAAGTTGATAGCTCTTTCCATTATTTACGTGACGGCACATAGTAAAGGAAATGGACGTGTTTTAATCATAAAACATCTTATCTTCATGCAAAGATGCACGATATTAGGATATTAGATATTATTAGCAGGATATTAGGGACATGTGAGTGTTGCACATGCAGATTGCTGTTTCGGTAACATCCAGTGGCGTTCCTTGGTTCTTGAGGGCTCCATGCAAAGATGATGCTGTGGCATCCCACCCTGTTTATGAGAAGACAGAATTTAGGGAACACTGCAGGGGAGTATTGTTGAACAAGAGTGTGGATGCCCAGAGGGCAGCCACACTCTTGTTCAACAATACTATAATATGTTTAAAGAGATTAATGGCAGTAGTTAAAAAATATGTCTGGTGGACCCTTTCCTAATTTATTTCCACTTCTGCTTATGTCTGTAGTATATACAGTAAAACGTCAACACCTTGGAAAGTGGGGAAACATTTTTGGATTTATTCCAGGTGAACTAATGACAACTCAGTTAAAAATTAAATTTAGATATGCCTGCAAATCTTTCTCTTTTATTTGAATTAAAAAAAAAAAAAAATAAAATAAAAAATCTACACAAGGATTTAACACTTGTTCTAAAGGCTCTGTGGGTGTGTATACAGTGTGTGTGACACACACAGTCCTGTTGCACCTGTTAAACTGGAACAATTTCACCTCCACTATTTGTATGAGCATGGTGACCTTACATCATACATTTCTTCAAAGCTGCACTCATCTTCAACAATGAAAGTCTTGCTTTCATCCCAGACAGTTCAAACCTACAAACCTTGAGAGGAGCAGAGAGACGATTCAAACAGCAGATGAATCATCTCAGGCCAAAATACTGTTTGTAATGAAATATTTTCTTAACATTCATTGCATAAACTCACAAGGCATTTGCTGCAGTAAACCAGACTCTTCAGTGGAAAGTCGTGAATATTTATGTCCGTTTCCGCGCAATGCCGAGCTTTAAAAATGAAGCAGGAAATGGGAACACTGCTCCCACTGCCCTATGGGCTGCAGTAACTGTGGCCTGTCTTTTATCCTACCATGCAGGAGACAGGCAAACAACATGACTCATTTTAGAGCTTGAGGTCTGCAGTCTTAATGTGGCCTTTTAGCTGATACACCAACCTGGACAGATACCCAATCACAAGTGTTTGCCTCTTAGATCATATACATACAAAGATCTGCGCTGCTATGAAAAACAGAAATACCCTTAAAGTTCTAAAAGAAATATGACTTATTTTTTTTCTTTTCTTCAAAATACGAGCACACGAAATTGTTACTATACAGTAGAGATGGGATTTATGGCTCTTTAAAGGGAAACAGAACATGTGGATCTATTCCTTTCAAAGAGCTGTTCAAAAGACTGGTTCATTTCGATATGTATTTATTTTTAAGATGCTAGCCTGGGAGTAAGTGATTATCAGATTTGGATCCATTCAAATTTTGATATCCCATCAATATATATTCTCTTGGTGGAATTTCTCAGCCTATATCTAAAATATAGATTCTAGACAGACAGATCTTAATTCAGCACAAGAAAAAAATCAGTAAACACCTTTGCGCTGACAAAGAATCGACACCAACACCGTGTCATAGCAAAGCAAAGGGGCTTCTGTGTGAAACCCAACAAAAGAAAACAAAAAGAAAAAAAGACAGCAAAAGTTTGTTTGTGAATGTCACAACTCCATTATAGAGTTTAAAGTCAAACTTCATTTTACTTTTTTAATATGAAAAAAAAAAAAAAAGTGGTAATCAGTGCTAAATTCAGCAAAGTAGGCAAACCAGTTTTAAGGTTTAATAGTAGATAATGACAACACGTCTGCCACCTACATCAGAAACGCCCCCTCAGAGGATTAAGGATTGAAATATTTTTGTTCAAACACAACTGTGCGCGTTACCTTTAACAAGAAGGTCAAAGAATTCCAAATTTTGTCAAATTACGGTTGAACATAATTCAACAATTAACTTTTGTGGCTTAAAAATGTCCTTGATAATTTTTAATTACAAACTCACATTCAGTGTTCAAAGTCAAGCCAGTGTTCAAACTTCCTTGTTCTGACACTAATGTCTACCGCAGCCAGATGTCAGACGAACTGACATTTGGCAGCAACAGACGTGATGAAACAAATTCCACCTCCATGTTATTAAGGATTCCACAGAGTAAAAAAAGTCACTGTATGAGAAAGCAGCAGCATCCATTACCTCATCACTCAACTAAAAACACTCGGTGCGCCCCCACCCTTTGACTCAGCATCTTTCACTTTTGCGCACTGCATCGCTCTTTCCTGTTTGTTCGATCTTATTATTACTATCAGGGAAACTTCTCTAGTCACCCGTTGACACAGCGAGTTCCACTACCTCAGCATCATGACACCGGGGTTTCACAGCACTTTTCTGACCGGGGGAGAACATCACCTTCCAACTCCGGAGGAGGGGGGATATCCCACAGGCTAGTACGTAGCGAAACGACAGGCATGCCTTCCACTTGTCTGAGATGAGGTGAGGTTTGTTTATCTGCTATCCAATTTCCCCAGAGGGTTTGATAAGGTTTCAAATGTTATCTCATCTCACACAGCCCTCCCTTTCCCACGAACAGCTTCTTACCCACGATTTTGAAGAAAAGGGACGCCCACTATTTAGAGTTAAAAGAAACTGAAGGGCAGCTAGTTGACTACGAGAAGAGGTACCCTTTCTACCTAAGCTGCTTTTTGCATTAGCTTAACTTGTATTTTAGCTGGGACTCACTAACTACACTTCTGACCATACTAACTACACTTATGGAGACATCACAGCAATAATCTCTCATTTCTGTGGGAAGTCTGACCTGATTAGACACATTGAGCCATTCTCCCTTTCTGTGGAGCATGTGAACACCTAAGGACACATTTGTACACTTCTCCCGTCTATATAATAATTTGGTTTCCAGGACCCATTGGTCGGAGTTCATTGAAATGAATCAGTACAAAGTGAGATGTTGGTAACTGGTGGAAAATGGGTCTGAGACATTGATCAAAGAAGTCATTCCATTGCCATTCATAAACAAGGTCAAACTAAAAAAATGCAACAAATAAGCAGCATCATTAATGTGTAAATGTATTTAATGAGACAATTTAACCGTTAAATGTGTTTAAATTACATTTCTTGTTTACATAGGGATGTTTGGATATTTGTTTGACAAGGATTAAATTCCCAAAGGAATTTCTGTTGTCAGGCATTAATTGTGCTGCATAGTACTGTATAAAATCATCTTTAAATTAAAATTTAAGAAGTTGCCCATTTTTAACTGGCCTTTTAAGTTGTATTATAAAGGAACAAAACTTTTTTTCTGCAATTTATTGGTCCCATATTATAGCATTGTTTAACAAGTTAATTGTCCGTGTCCTCTGAACATTTCATGTGTCAACTCAAAATATCACAGTTTCTAACTTCTCTGTATTATTGTCGTTGTCATACACTTATCCGGGTCCGGGAGCAGAAGCTTAAGCAGGGAGGTCCACACGGCCCTTTCCCCAGCCACTCTTTCGGAGGAACTCCCAGGCGCTCCCAGGCCAGACAGGAGATGTAATCCCTCCATCATGTCCTGGGCCACCCCCCAAGTCCAACATGGCCAGAACACCTGTAACTGGAGGTGTCCATGAGGCATCCTTATCATATGCCCGAACCACCACAACTGACTCGTCTAGACGTGGAGTAGCAGTGGTTCTACTCTGAGCTCCTCCTGTGTGACTGAGCGCTGAGGCTGAACCTTGCCACCCTGTAAAGGAAACTCATTTCGGCTGCTTGTATCCGCGATCTTCTTCTTTAGGTCATCGCCCAAGTTCATGACCATAGGTAAGATTGAGAGCTGGGTACCATCACCCTGGTCTTCCACTCCAGAGGCGCTGCCACCGATGTTCATGCAATGCAGTGGAGGCGCGTCAGCCAACACAGCCCTTCAACATCCGGAGCTTTAAGATACGCAGGGCAGATCTCATTCTCTCCTGGAGCTCTGCTGCTGTGAAGTTGTTTCACTATCTCGGAGACTTCTGCCCTGGTGATTGGATAGTCCAACCCAAGGCCCTCTGGTTCTGTTGCCCCTATAGAATACATGCTGGTGGCATTGAGGAGTTCCTCAAGATATTCCTTCCATAGCCCGACAATAGCCCCAGGTGATGCCAGCAGCTCCCCATTCCAAACAAAAACCTGAGTTTTTCACTCGATGTGAAAGGATCAAATCGTTGATATATCTGCCTGTTATATTCTTAGTCACTCGACAGCTTGTCAGGCTGTATGATTGTAGATGCTTCAGCTCAAAAACAAGTTTTGGTCTACTCCCATAAAGACTGATCTCTGAAGGGCAGAGATTTTTGTTCAGTTTTTCAATGAAACAAATCAGATGTGTTGTTACACGATCGTTAATGGAAGTGCATAGGTGAATGGCAACTGTGCGACTGTGTTTGTATACAGCTTGTATAGCGATATCCCACACCTTTTAACGATTATGGCAGTGTTCTGCATCTGAGGAGAAGAGGAGATTTGGTGGCAGATGGGGCATAATGCAGGACAAGGTCTTTTGAAAGAGCAGGGGTTTGAACAGTCCATTCTTCAGGTCATTAACAAACTGCAATGTTATCTGCAATGAACGCGATGACGTATGAGAGAGGAAAAAACAGGCACGCAGCTCTTACAGTGGGAGGTCCGACCCGGAACTTCTGCCGATATGAATGCACACCAAAGGTGAGTCGACCTGGGTCTGAAAATCCCGGGGCGACCTGGGATTTTCGATGTGAAAGTGGTATAACTTTCCTGACGTTACCTTGTTTATATAGGTTGTTTTTACATTATTATCAGTAGGAATTTATACTTCTATTAGTGGATGGTTGGGTGTTTTGGGCTTTATTAATTTAATACACCAGAGACTGTGTTGTTGTTGGTAAAAATAAAAGTTGAACCAGGGACAACTGCTGATGAGAACATTTAACCAATATGATATGCATCCTAACCTCATTGCTATTTGGGGGATTTTGTTTGAGCGCTTACATTTAGCACAAAGAAATGTCTGTTTTGACATGACGTCTTTATGAATGAATAATAATTAGGCCCATCATATATTACATAGTTATTTTTCAATGCAGAAGTGGAATTTAACTGTTCATACAACAACACGTTTTTGGTCATATTTACAAAATGCATTTTAGTTGGTTATATAGCTTTTGTTTTTAGTCATTGGTTAGCAGAGCTGAAGATCATCCATGATGATAAGCAGATTGTCAGACTGGGGCTGACCCTGACTCGATCAGATGGGTCACTCAATATATATTTCTTCCTGTTAGACTGAGAAGGGAGTTTTTCCTTGTCAGCATCATCTTAATGCTTGCTCTGGGGGTCTCATGCTGGGTTTTATAAAGCGTCTTAAAAAAGTTTGTATTGTTATGCACTGTGTATGAATAAAATTTAATTAGAAATGAAGTTTTTCTTTGGGCTTCTCACAAAAGAGCATCATATAATTAGGAAATTACTTCCACATAATCTTGGATGAGAATAAGTCCTAATCCTATTGGTGAACCCCGATCATTCATCTAGCACCACTAGCAGAGAAAAACTTCCCCAAACACTTGGGATGTCCTGATTTCCCTGAACGTCTCTGATCAGGATGCAGCTTCAGAGTTGACAATAAACAGCAACCGCACAGCTGGCATTGTTTCTGCGAAAATACTTCGTGCACACACCCACGCCCACACAGAGTCTCAGTCACACAAACAAATGTGAATGCACTTATTAAGTCACGTATAAACACATGTATTTGGAAACACACATGCTGTTACGGTACAACTACACACAAAAAAGTGTTCAGATATATGTGATCAAACACACACCCACAGTTACACACACAGAATAAAGACAAAAAAACATTTTCATGTCTCCGTTTACTGATTAATCATTTGTATCTTGAGAGAGCTCGTCAGTTTCCCCTGAAATGTTGTGATTAGTTTCTATCATAATGAAACCACCAACCCTTGAACACCCACACACACTCACACAAACTCACACGCACAAACATATTCTTCGTCTCCTCCAAGCTTCGTTCCAGAGTGACGCCACTGAAAACGTTTTCGGAAACCGAGCAGTGTCCCAGCGGCTGTTTTCCTGTAAATGCATTGCAGCACGCGATCATCATGTCTCAGATGCAGCAGAGGAGGGTCACCGGTCAGGACGGCTGACTCAGGCATGTCAACTCTGCATGTGCCGTCACCCAACTTCCGATAAATCCACTTTTTCTTCCCGAAACTTTGTGAAAGAAGCAAGCACTGTCAGCATAACTTAATTTTCAGCAGCTGAATACTTTAATTGGCTAAAAATGGATATATTAACAGATTAAAGAAGTGCAAGTAGTATGTTTTGACATTGATGTTTCATTATAAAACTGAATTCTTTACCTCATACAAAATATTGTTACAAATGAGAGCAGGATGGGACTGTTAGGAGCCGAATGTTTCTCCAAATGAATACCACATTTCCCATAAATCCTGTAACTGCCTGTCACCAATATGAGCTTTGGGTACTCAGTTCATGGTTTCCTCTTTGTGTTTAATCAACAGCTTTAAGATATTGGACCTCATTTGCTCTTTGGTCTCTCAACTCTTTTAAATGTATTGTTACAAGAAAAAACAGCCATATGTTACATTTTTAACCACATTAGCGTCAAGATCCATGTATGCTGGTCCAACACTTTGGACCACACAAAAATATCTATTACAGTTATTGTATGGATATGCTAAAATGTGCAGTTCTCAGCAGATGACTGATGTTGTTTGCCTGCTGTTTCCTCTTGTGTCACCACATGATTGAAATCGGATTTATATCAATGAAATAACTCTGCAACAGCAAGACAAACTGGAACGGACTTAGGTAGAAACATTCATCTCCCCTCTGCGTTTTCAGCTCGGATCATTAGGTCAAACTTTTAATTAGGCGAAGATTTTGACTGTAACAGCATTGCCTGACATTACCACTGGCTGAGTCCCCCCCCACCCACCCACAACCACCCCCACCACCACCCCCCACCACCCACATCCCAGCTCCCATTCACAAAAGTCAGTATGCAGATGGCCCTTCTAATAAATGCTCTCTTGGTCATTTCAAAAATTAGCTCTCCATTAACACAATTTTAAGGCTTATGAAATGCTCAGCCATGCGTCTGCCGTGTGATTATTGATCAACAACAAGTGGTCTGCTGGTCACTGTTTCCAGTAAGGCTACGTTGGCTTCAGTCTGAGATTCCTTTTTTTTTTTTTTTAAATAGTATGACCAGAAAAACACTCCTCAACTATGTCCTGGCTCTATAACCACCAGTAACTCAGCAGAACAACCGGTAACTCAATGCTCCAAATGCAAACCAGCTCCCATGTGTGTGTACACCAGATGTTATTCAACAATAGTGTAAGTGATATTTTAATGCAGAGTGAAAATGAAATGGGAAAAGGTTATCAGGTCTGATCATACCATATCTGTAATTCAGGTATCTCACAGAAGTGTGCCGGAAGTGACTGTGTAATAGTTCATATGGCTCATAAAAACCACACGCTATTAAACTCAGACCCCTGGTATCTTTCAACATATGCGCTGTGCATAACTCAGCCAGCACCCAGACACACACACTAAAATGGACGCCCACGCACATATGAAAACTGAAACAATTTCTGTGCACACACATGCTCCTGCTGCTCGTGTCATCTCATCTCAGTAGATGATGATGTAAAAAAGAAGAGTCTTTTAACTCTGAAGGGAAACTTGGAATCTACATCCAGACTAATATAATACTATATAAGACTCAAGTCATTTAATAAAACACTTCAAGTGCATTTGTGGGGCAACTGGAGCTATCACTATAAAGACAATTATGATTCCAGTCAATAATCGTCAGTGAGAGCAATGTCATCTTCATGTTGAAATTATTTTTATAAAGGAGGTCAGAGACAGATAGAGGGCCAAGACACATGATTCCATGACCATTCCATGAGAAGATCAAGATCAGCAAAACCAACAAGTTTCTAGTAGACTGCCAGTGGAGCAAGACCTTCCCTGTCCTGGTTGTCATCCAGGGAGAAAGGGTAAAGAGGAAGCACTCCCTATCAGAAATGTGTGTGAAATTTTGTTGTAAATGCGTTTGTGAGTTCACATTGACTTTGATCTTTGACCACCAACTTCTAATTGACTCATGCTTGAGTCAAAGGTTTGACTTTGAACAAATAACCTCATGCCATTCTTGAGATATTGTGCCCACGAGAATGGTATCGGACGGATGGACTGCACTGAAACATCATGTCATGGGCTTGTTGTTGCTGGCACTTAATTAAGACATAGTCCTATAACTAGGATTACTCCATTAACCCCCGAACAGAGTCATTTTAGATGATACCCTTTTTTACTGAGCTCCTTTAAACCCTAACGATGGCACCATAATAATTTGATTATTGCGAATTCACAGCAAAACTGAAACCAGCGTGGTCAAAACAGACATAAGTGTGAGCTGAGATGAGAGCAAGAAACATGGACAAGAATAACTTTCCACAGGGTCTTTCCTCTCTCTGTTTGAGCATCTAAATGTGTCACAATTTGTTAAACCAGGTTCCAGGCATTCATTTAAAAGCAGTTTCGGATTTGCAATACCGTACTTTTGTCCGACTGCATGCCGGCTTAGAGCAGCTTTTCTTCATATTTTTCATACTTGTCTGACTTACACACATGTCCGCCTCAGACACACAGACACATGTGCAGAGGATGACTGAGGTGACTCAGCAGAAAGCAGGCATCTTCGCTCGCATTCCCCCCGCCGACCCCTCATGAATTTTCATACATATGGTGCCTTGTTCTCCTTTACTTCATGTTAAAACCACAGCAGCCGGCTTCCCCCCCTGCACACCATCCATGTGTTTTATACATCAGCAATTCTGCATCAGACCTGGTTACCGAGGAAGTGATTTATATGGTTACTGGAAGCCAGGGGGGTTTATGTCTTTGTGTGTCTGTGTGATGGTAACTCCCCCCCACCCAACATAAAATCCTAATTTTAATGGTTATGGTCAACGTGTTGATAACTGCTTGGGTTATATCATTATGTTTGTCTCTCATGGCCAGACATTACACTATCTGTGGGTTTTACATTAAGCAGGTTTCTTGTATGCAAGTCAGCATCCAGTAAGTTGACAGTGACAGTGCTTTATTTATTTAACTATCCATGCAGGCGTCTGGGGGGAGATGTCGGGCCGTACGGGCGATCCAGATCACCTGGTCAAGGAACTCATTGGCTAATCATTTCATGACTCAAGCTAATGGGGCTAACTGTCAGTCTTCAGCATTATTCGCACAGGATTAGTGTCACCTGGGGATGATACTAAATTACCCCATACATCTGTGCTTTATGTGGCTTCATATGGGATAAGCAAGTATACAGATTTTTATCTCTGGTCTTTTGCTTTTTACATGATGACGTGATGAGGCTGATTGATTGGTCTGTGTGAGAGTTTCCTATTTATCTATCAGCATTTTAGTGAATTACTTCTGAAGTATTTCTTTCTTCTGATTTTAGTTGCCTTTTTTCTTTACGTCTTGACTTTGCACCCAAAAAGCGGTCTAAAGTTTACAACAAAGCCTTCATAATTTTCAAGTGAAAAGAGTCACAAAGAAGGCAGTGAAAGACACCGATTGATGCTGAATTGGTATTGTCAAATATATGGTAGTTAATTTGTGGGGTGATTTTTATTCTATAAATTAAGGATATGGTCGTGTCACACAGGATTAAGATCACAGACGACCCTTTGCAATTATTACACATTAATATAGCTGCCCAGGTAAAACCAGTCCCGTGGGAATAGAGCTTTTGGTGCAACCAGCACATATACTGGGGCAAGAGTGACAGTTCTTGTGGGAGGGTCATTGTTTACAGTCCAATTATCACCTTGAGACGCAATAATGGAGTAGTTGAGAAATGACAGCTACAACTGGACAGTTTTAAATATTTGACAAATGCATAACTAGCTTGCAAAAATACTATAAGAATATGTTCTGCCTCTTTTTCTGTGAACTTTTTTTCTATTTACCTACATGCAACCAGAGCTTAACCAAGCGTAACTGAAAACCAGAAAGCTACCAGTGCGAACATGCTGTCCCTTGCCTACGGATTCTGCATATTACTCTCTATTTTGCATTCGTCTGGTCTGGTTACATGTGGTTTCTTTACTGCACCATAGATCAACCCCCACTGCATGTGTTACTCCTCCACACTGGTTGCATTCAGCCATCCTCTTTTATGTGGATGAAAATAAAAATGCATGTTGTTTTTGAACAACATAAAGGAATTACCATTTGCATACTGCTGGTTTTGAACAAAATGAAACGCCCTCCTGTTGTTGTCAACTGACAGAAAAGTGTTCCTTTTTTAAATAAATAATTAAAGTGATATCCATTACTTCCCAGCATTATAGCACACACAAAGATATTCCGAGAATTCCAAGGTCAGGTGTTTTACCATTTCAAGGAAGTGTATTACCACCATTTATCGTGTATTTTGTATGCTAACATTGCAGAGAAGTTAGAAATATTTCCCTTATTTTTGAGATTCAATTACAATTTTATACACGGTTCAGGGTAACTTATGTTGGACCCATGCCTAAGGAGAGGTTCAGGTTCAGACTCAGCCCCCTGAAGACTGCCGTTACTAAAACCCTGTTGACCAGGCGCTTTGCACAGAAAACAAGGCCATATTTAATACTTTAATATTGACCGATTTAGAGCTGTTGGTTGTGTGTTATGTCATCGAAACAGGGGCTAATTTGAATCTGAATATGACCTTATCCTCAAAAACGTTGTGACAAATAATACCAGACAGCCAGGAGCCACTCACAAACACACACATACTTAGGTAGGAAAAAAAAAGTTGATGTGTTGACCCCAGGGCTACGGGCGGAAAGCGACACACACAGTGCTTATTAATGGTGTGTGTGTGGGAAAGAGAGAAAGAGAGAAAGAGATCAAAGTGTAATAGCTCGCCTGCCCCCATCATCCACATCCTCCTGTCATTCTTTCTCTCTTTCTTTAAAGCTCTGTCCATCTCTCTCTCTCTCTTCAGCACCTGCCCATTAGAGGGTGGCAAGGTTAATAACAGGTTGGTCTTTGTGTGTGTTTGTAAGAGGATGACTGGGAAGAAGACAGCATCTCCAGGAAAAACAGGGAGATTCAGTTGTTATTTCAGACAGGCCTGACCCCTTGTCTGTGTGTGTGTTTACACTGGACATTTACTCTGCGCAGTTTAGCAAAAGGTCTTGTGCATCAACAGTCCTGTCCACATACTTGTGAAGGGTGTTCAGTGAACACCTGTCAGTTCCAGTTAGTGGAAAGCTCAACACTACCTCACAAAATAATTTCAAACAGCAACTGTGTACCAACAGTTTGTATATGACGCTTTCTTGGATTGGTATCCCAATGTCCACTGAACCATCTTTTACTAAAGTTCAAGTGTCCACATACTTTTGGCCATATGGCGCACTCATGCAGGGTGCTTATGCGTGTATTTGTGTGTGTGTGTGGGAGGGGGGATGCTGGAGGGAAAGTTGGATGGTTCGGGGGATTTATTGCAAAGGGGACGGAAGAAAATAGGGAGTGAGTGACTACAAAAAGTACAGAACGATAAAAGTTATAAACAGAGATACAAAAGATTGACGTTTAACATGTCATCTGAGTGGGTTTGTGTGCGTGATGTGTGTACGTGTGTGAGAGAAAGAGAGAGAGAGAGAGACAGAGAGAGAGAGAGGGGAGTGAACTGTGCCCTTTGAATCATTTTAACTTCAAAGGCCGTCGCTCTCGTTAAAAATGGACATCCAGCCCTGTATCCTCTGAAGGAGAAGAGGGAGAGAGAACCGCAGAGAGGAGGATGTGTGTGTCACACTGCCAGGAATAGAGACAAAGCAACACGCACACACTGCTGCTGTTTACTGGTTCAACTCGAGGAAACTCGGCTCGTTTCTCTCATCACTCAGCTGTTACAGCGCGGCCCTCCACATCAGAAGTTCTTGTAACATGTGCGAATTTCTTCAGAGCTGTAGACGTGAACTGAAAGTGAATTTGAGGTGTGCAGGAAACTGTGGACACCAAAGCAAACAATAAATAGATATCTTTAAACGTTCGCTTACAGACTAAGAGGTGCATTAGTAATTGCAAGAAATCTTCAGGCTGAAGGAGTATGCAGCCCGTGACGGCTATGCTAAGTGAACTGATCACATTATTCCCCTTCATAAAACAGACCAGACTAAACTGATAATGGACCGTTTTTACTGATTGTCTGACTGTCTTGTGGTGGTGTAAAATCTGATTTTCAGCTTCATTACTGCTAAGAGCTCATTTTGATTTAAAAGACACCTGATCCAAGCATGCCGGACACATCACTGTTCACGTTGTTTGTCATCATTATTTTCTATTTGATATGGTTAAATAGTTAGTATATGGCTTATATGGATGACCAAACATAATCCTTGTTTCCAAAGATGTTTTTTAATGTGTATTTTTGGCTCAGTAGATAGAGTGGCTTGTCCATTGTATAACCGAAGGGTTAGTGGTTTGATCCCCAGAATGTGCCATAAGCCAAAGTGTCCTTAAGCAAGACACTGAACCTCCAGTTGCTCCCTAGTGTAACTGGCACTGGTGTGTGAATATGTGTGTGCTTGTGTAAGCGAATGGGTGGATGTGTCTCTGACTGTAAAAGCGCTTTGAGTACCAATAGGTAGAAAAGCATCATATAAAAGCAAGACCATTTACCATTACAATTTTTAAAAAAACTTGTCACAAAACCTGTCACAAGACAGAATAACATGACAGAATAATTCAAAATTAGTAATGTCAAAACTATGTACTGGTTTTGTTCTTTTTCTTCCACCGGTTTGGTTTTCAGATTTCAACTTCTGCTTCTGTGTGTGTCTCTCTCTAGACCAGCTGATGGAAGCATTTTATGGTATTTTTATATTTTGCAACATAAAAAATGACTATGTTTCTGCATTCTTACAAAGTTTAATGAGTTAACCAGGGGAAATGCATCTTTACTAAACTCTGATGTGACACTCCACAAATTATAATTATTATTTTGAATGTGCTCCTTGAACACATTGTAATTAAAAACATTTTGTGGCTTTTGGGCAATAAACTTACACGGTGAGGCTGAGCTTGACTTTTAACTGTACCACTTTCATAATGAAAGAGGGTGTAGGAGAAATGACACTGCTCGTGGGGAACTAATCTTGAGTGCAAGATATTTGGAATTTACAAGATGCTCAGGCTTTTTTGTGTAAATATTCCATCTCGCTCTAGCTCCATCAATTCACTCAGATTGAAGGAACACACTGTTGGCTGTTTGTTGTCATTTTCACTCGTCACTCGTCTCAGTCCCAGCCTGTGTTTGTGGCTTCAGATGAGGAAAACACTCATGACTTCCTCTTG
Source organism: Mugil cephalus (assembly GCF_022458985.1). Taxonomy (NCBI): domain Eukaryota; kingdom Metazoa; phylum Chordata; class Actinopteri; order Mugiliformes; family Mugilidae; genus Mugil; species Mugil cephalus. The sequence continues at coordinate 2,135,662 of NC_061780.1, forward strand.
ATCACTAATCACTCTCATCTGTAGATCTTCTTGATCTCCGCTCTGCTGGCTGATACACTGCGGCCCCCTGAGACGCTTAAATCGCAAGAGGGGAGTGTGTGTATGTGTGTGTGTGTGTGTGTGTGCCTGTTCATCTATTTGTGAGGACCAGTTAGAGTTGGGGCAGACTTTCAAAGGGCTGTTTGAGGATTATGTCTCGGCTTTAGGTTAGGTAAACAAGGGACTGAAGGTGAAGTATCCTACATCAGGCTTGGTTGGACAGGTTCAGGAGTCTGATGGCTGCTGCAGCTTAATATTAACTGGTGTATCACCGTGATCCTCACAAAGAGAGTATAAGTGCAGTGTAAACGTGTGTGAGAGACTGTGGTTTCAAAGAATTGGGCAGGACAGTAGGGGACTAAGTAGAGCCGGAGGGCATAGTTTGTGGTCAGGATGATGGTAAAAGTGTGTGACAGAGAATGGTTTCACGGAATCTGGGGGAAATCAACAGTCCGGTAAAGTTTTATCTATTATTGGAACAAACAGAGGAGTGTTTCCAGTTGGTATGGATACACAAACTGTGGATTAAAAAAAAATTACGGATGCCGACTACATTCTGACACAGCCCAAGCAACTGTTTAATCTCTTGTTTAGGAAGGACTATAATAAAACTGGTATTATAGCATTTATGTATGTTTACTTATGTATCTATATTTTATTATTGGCAAGAACTTCTCCCTATAACTTTGCCTCCATTACTCCATGTTGGTGCAAAACAGCCACATTAACAAACTGTTAATCATATTCCTTAAGCCTGTCTTTTTAAATTCTAATCTTACAGATGCCAGAAACAGATGGAAAATGCCACAGTGTCACATACAGAGTTGAAAATAGCTTAAAAGGAAAAAAGAAGAAGGTAAATTTCTACTCTCTTCTCTATTTAAGCCTCATCTATCCTATGCATTCTTTATTCTCCTATCCTAATCCTATGTATTTGGTTGTTGATAGCACAAAAAATTACACATTTTTTCTTTTTTCTTAAGAAATGTCCAAATGCAAGGATTTAACGTTTCATTTATGTACTTTACATAAAAACAAAGGGAAGCATTTGGAGATGTCATTATTCATAGCTTAATACGCTATTATGTTACTGGTCGGACCCCACTGAGATCAAACTGGGCTGTATGTGTATGTGGCCCCTGGACTAAAATGAGTCTGACACCCCTGGTCTAAATGTTAGTCCAACACACAGTACATTACTTGATGAATTTTAAATTAAACTTGTGTTTCTGTTTACTCCATTACACTCCATTACACAAGGATTCAAATTAGCTCGACATCCAACAGGGTATTATTTAAATGCTGCTTACCAGCACCACTTATTGTGAAATCACGTTAAAAGGTTGACAACAGAGCCAAGTTTGGTGAGTACTAAAGATATTTCATATCTATATATCTATATTCATAATTATACTATACTAGAGTTTATATTATGAAGTGCATTTTGCAATGCCACTTTCATGTTTTTAATGTAGCAACTTTAACTCCTATTTTTAAATTGTGACTGTGATGTTCAGATTGCTGTTTAAGTTGCATGATGCAATGAACAATGTTCTTTATGTTTTTATTAATAGTTTAATATCTGTATAATAGTGTACAGTTAAGATTTTGTGTTTAAATTAGACATTCATGTGTAGTTGAGGATGGTGGGAGGATAGGATAGTACACAAAGACTAATGGGACCCTATCCTTTAATTTTCTATACCTCTGAATTGCTGGCATTATGCAATTTGAGCTAAGTGAGACTTTTAACAAAAATTTCAAGCATGGAAGAAAATATCTGCAAGAAAGTAAATGGAGGAATAATGTGATTATTTTCCATAGTTCTGTCCCATTTCCAGCTTTCATTCTGTGCATTCTGAAGAAAAGCTACAATGTGGCCAACTGCCGTTAAATTTCATTTGAAATCGATTCATTGACAGGACTGTCAGTGAGGTGGTAAAACACGTTGAAGCCAGCTAATCTTTACTTTGGAGTGCATCATATTTGCCACACACCTACATGTTTTGAGTGTTAATGTGTAGCTTTGTGGTCCTAGTCATTTTCAGGAAAGTGACTTGTAGCTGGTAGTATTTTCTCCGGCGTTGTGACCACAGTATTAATTGCTGCGAGTCCATTTGTAAAGACTAAAAACTTTTGAGTCCAGTCAGCTTCTGTTTACAAGCTGACAAAAAATGGTCAGTGTGAGTTTACACAAAAATAAGACAAAGTGGAGAGTTTCAACTCTGTTTCAGGTCAAAAATAAAATGCATCTCTGCTAACAATTTAACTCATTCCATTTATATAGCTCACAAGGAATCTCTCCCCTCTGCTGTAATTTCCTATGTCTCTGCTCAGTGTGCTGTATGGCGGCTTGGGAAATCCCATTAAAAAGTATGTGTCAGCAAGATGACAGAGTGAGACAGACTCTTCATCACTGCGTCTAGAAACTCAGTGTGTACAGTATACAAACACATTTACACAAACACACACACATTGCCCCCACGCCGAGCCCCAGGTCTTGACTCAACACCATAAACCCGCCGTCCCATCATACTCTGCGGCACCAATAGCGGTGAGAAAGCCTGGCGTGATGACATGATGTGTGACATCACTCACGCAAGACACACACTTTAAATTAGCAAGACTGGCAGTGTGACAAGAGTGTATGTGTGCGCCATAGAGAAGACAGGCAGAATTCAAATGGATGTCTTCCGGTGCACGCACACATACCTGCAGGGGAGCTATAAACGATGTCTGTAATTATGAACGCACACTCACACTGTACATTTCATTTCTTGAAAACATGTCTCACGAGACACACACACAAACAGACACACAGTGACAGAGCAGCCCGAGGCTAGTCTGGACAGTTTAGTGGTCTCATTAGCAGCGGGTGGAATGCCAACAGATAATTAACCGGGAGAGATGAAGAGCGAGACAGAGGGTGAGTGTCAGCAGTAAAACACATAAAGAGAGAGATGTTCTTTATGAGATGGATAAAGTGAAAAGAGATGGTTAAACACCAGAGGGGCAAGAAACTGACTTTGTCTTAACTGAGGGTTCAAATACCCCCCCACCCCCGCAAAAAACCCAAAGTACAACACTTTCACTAACTGGCAGGTTACTAACTAGAGTTATAACAATACAGATCATTTTATTTATGTGAGACGTCTGTCCGCAACCAAACACAACAATGATTACTTTGGATAATCCACACACAACACTGTGTGCTGTTTTTAGTTGAAGTGCTTTTCACTGAAAAAGTCCTGTTCAACTAGAAAAAGTGCATTTTTGTAATATGGAAACATGGCCTTTTCAGGCCATGATTACACACAATTCTTGCTGATTGTGTTAAATTGGATTTTAGACATTGGTATTATTTTGCGAAATTAAAACAGGTTTACACTCATTTTGAGTTTTTGTACTAAAACTTGACGTGTTTTAACAGATACTGAAAATTCTTAAATCACTTTCAGTTTTACTGTGTAACTGAAGGTGTCATCAGCAATTCAGTTCTGGGCCAGAAGTCCTTCGGGGTCTCCCCACGCAGGTTTGAATCCTGCCGATACTACGGTATTTGAAAGTGACAGCAGTGGTTATCTTTGCATCTGTTTATGTCCATGCCAAAGGTGACCACTGCTCTGAATATTAACTATACTGTTGACGACATACAGAGAAATAATTTCCCATAAGGGATAAATAACAGCAAATAAAAGATATCAAGAATTAGAGTTCTTATACTTAATCAAGGAATTTGGCTTTTTATATTTCCTTTTTAAGGTAATGTAATTGAGGCGTGACGACAAGATGGACACAACCTATTTAAACAGAGAATCAAGTCCAACCGGATTGTTACAACATTCAATAAATTTGACTTTATTTTATCAATTATGATCATTTTTACTGTGAAGAAGTCTCAGCATAGAGAACTTGACACGTACACCGTGTAGTCTTGTAAATAATATATGTTGTGTAATGTACATATGGCAGTTTTGTCATTAAAGATGTGTAGATGGAATGATTTTTTGTAAAAAAAAAAAAACAAACAAAAAAAAAACAAGATGCTGATATGAGAAGCAGACTTTGCTAAAAAGTAAAAATAAACTTAATGTAAAGCAAATTAATTCAGTTTTGTCATTCTGCCATTAGCCTAGTGCTATTATTCTGTTGGAATTGTCTGCCACTGTCCGTTATGTTTGTATCCACAAACTTCACAGATCGTGAAGTGAAGAATGTGAAAAACACCCATGGTCACCAGCAGCCTGCAGGCTGAACACTAATCATGCCTGCAGTCTCGTTATCTAAGTTCTTTAAAGGAAACAAAAGCAGATGCTTGTTTAAGTTTGGCAGCAGACAAAGAAGCTCGGGCCAAGTCGGACCAAAACAGACAGTAAATACCGCTACGAGTGTTGTACTGATGGAGAGAAATCAACACCTGTTATTGAAAACATGTGTGGAGCTTTGTTTTCCCATAACCGCTGCACAAAATGCTTGGGGCTCATAAATAGCTAGAAGACTCTCAAATGTTACACTGTGAAAAGCCCGCATCTCCATGTGGTTCTGTAGAAACGGTAAAAACAAGTTAAAAATGAGAGAGCGCAGTCTTCCTTTCAACCATTTTTAGTTTCTCTGTTTTTTTATAGCTACAGATCCCATCGCTTATTGTGAGGAGCATGAAATAATTCCTGATTATTCTCACTACTAAATGAATAAGTGTTTAAAGCCAAAATTTCCCTTAAGAGGTGTAGAAGAAAAATGTAATTACACTGTCTTCAAGTTAAAGCTACAGTTTAATGCTAATTCAGAAACCAGACACTGCACAGTCTGGCTGCTTGTTAAGTTGCAAATAACTCCAAAATTAGATGCTGAACTCAACAATGGTATCAGATGTTCAGACCTGCTCTTAGCTTTGCAGGGATCAGTGAAGGAAATAATGTATGTCAGTGACCCCTGACAAAGCTGCACACAAGTTTGTCCTCTTCTTACTCAAGCTCCATTTGTCCATTTACTTTGTCGGTCGGGACAGTTTATGGACACTGAAACATTTCTCCAGGCTGTGATGCAAACTCAGAGTGACTTTATATGTGTCCACACAAAGACAAAAAGGATAAAAAAAAAAAATGCATGGACATATCAACTAAGGCAACTTCAGCAGGACAGGATGTGCTGCTCTCCAAACTGCAGCAACCCAATCTCAGAGTCTACAGGACCGTCTTTGACTAGACGAGCAGAAAGAAGAGCGCCACAATGAAAAAATGAAGAATCCATTCACCTCCCCTCCTCCAGTGTAGATGTTCGTTCAGAGAGGAGTGGAAGGGGACGAGGGGAAGATGTGAGAAAAGAGAATAGAAAAATGAGACATCCTCTGCTCATTCAGCCATTTTTTCACCTAAAGAAAGTCTTCCTTGTGTCCAACAAACACGTTTTTTGAGGAGAAAAGAGGAGCAGTAGTTGATGTGACAAGATGGAACGAGAAGATTTTGTCTCCTTCACATCCTTTTGTTCATATTTATTGTGAAGATTCGGAACTCTTTCTCCTTAAAGTTTCCACCGTAAAGCACTACCGTTTCTGGGGTTTACCCAGGGGGCTGGTGGGTCAGCTGCTTGGCCGGTGCGTTGTCACGGTGACAGTGAGACGAGGGGTAAACGTAGCCTCAATCAGTGGGGACGGGGACGATGCAGATGTGCAGGAAGTTGTCGGGGTGGCTGAGGTGTTCGCTGAGCCACTGCAGAGGAGTCTCCAGCAGAGGCTCGATACCATGAATCACGATCTGGTAACGCCTCGGTTCCCCTGTGAGGAGAAAGCGGACATGGTTTCATGTTTTACATCATTTTAAAATATCGTGTTCAAAGGCTTGCTCAATCGGCCTTGTAATATAAAACAACTCTAAACACACTGCAAAAATGAAATGATATTAAAGCAAGAAAAAAAAGGAAAATAAGAATGGAAGAGAAGATAAGTGCAAAGACGGTAGAGGGGGAGAAAATAAGAGAAAGGAACAATTAGAAAAGGAGGGAAGAGAACAATTGAGTTTAAGAAACAAAGGGCATAAAGGTGAGGAGGAAGTGTGTTACCAGCATACAACAAGGAAATGAAATATAAAAAGCAATACTGAAAAAAAAATTAAGAGGAGACTGATAGAAGGAAAGACAAAGAAAGAAAGAAGAAAAAAAAGAAAGAGAAGATAAAAAATTAAGATTGAGGAGCAACAAAGGAGAGTAAAAGAGGAAGAGATGGTAGCGTGAGGTGAGAGAGACCACATCAGACGATACAGTAATACCACTTGTGTGGTGGGTGAGAGAGAAGGAAAGAGAGAGAGAGAGAGAGAGAGAGAGAGAAAGACAGAGAAGGGGGAAGAAAGAGAGAAGAGAGAGGGAAATAGAGAAAGTACAAGTTTAAAATGAGTGTGCGTTCAGTTATGAAGCACCATAAAATGACAGTTGATTGTTTTTGTGTTAATGAGAGACAGGATTAGACTCTTTTAACTTTCACTCTGACAGTGTGTGTGTGTGTTTCTGGCTATGATGGCCTTCTGTGAGCGACAACACCCATGGTTGGAAGGCTGCGACTGAAAAAAAACGTCCGTTAAGAGCAACGACTTTCTTAACCTTCTCCAACTTCCGAGGTCATGTAATTTGCAGAGAGGAGAGTTCTGTTCATGCAGACATAGACACCCATGTCTGGCTCTGCAATGAGCTATAAACTTGTATTCTGCTATTAAAGCACTATTTCACCAGTTTTACACATGGTCATTTTATTGATACACACTATCGTATGACTTCAGCTTTGAGGGAGCTTTGGCAAAAGACAATACATCTGATAATGGTCGTAAAGATCTGTTACAAAGTGGGGACGGAGTCAGAAAAACATTTACAACAGGATGAGTCAAATCAAAGGTACCGAGGTGCATTATAGGAAATGTAGGATACACATTTGGAGCTTAACTAATAAAGTACTAGAGCTCTTATTCTAGTCACTTCTCATTATTTTTTCTTTACATAAAATAAATAAAGTATCTGTGTATTCTAATCTAATCTAATCTACATGGAACAACGTGTGGCTAAAGGGTTAAGACACAGACAATGAACTACAATCCACCTGCATTTGTCACCACTGCTTCCTGCCATTTCTCCACCACGACTATCTTATAAACGAATAACATACCTACAAAATTAAGTTTTAGGATATCAAGAAAAAAGTAACAAGGATGTTTCCAGAAGAAAAAATACAAGACACCCAGAATTATTTATCTGAAAACATTTAAAATCTCATCTGACTGTAATAAATCTTTAATGCCAAGGCAGAGACTTTGGGCCTAGAGATTTCCCTAGAGATGTCAAATACTGTTCTACATATTAATTAAAACAACTTTTTTTTTGGTTCCCTTACCACTCAGGTCATGCAAATATCAGGACTCTAAAACATATTTAAATGGCAGAAAAGTTTAAAAATAACATGCATGCATGCAGGTTATTATGATTTTATATGATATTATGATCAGTGAGTCCTAGATGTTGATCCCTGCTTACAGGGGAAAACAGTGTTTGCTTTATGATCTTTAAACTATGCAAATCACATGAAGAAGCATTTTGATCTCAGGTGGAATCACACATTCGTTTTTTGTCTATTTTTATTTATTTATTTAATTTATTTATTTGAATAGGCAGGTGATGTCAGATGGTTGACAGGTACCCGTTTAAATAAATTTAACTATTGTAAGGAATTTGTATTTTAATTTGGTTTCAACAGTAACTACTGTAGTCATACAAAATGCACAACTGTATAAAGCCAAAAAAATTATTTAATCTCACTTGTGCACTATGTTTCAAGACAAATATCTTTGCTGTGAACAGGCCAGAAGGTGATAAATGTTTTTATTGGCTGAAAAGCCGGCTAATGTGCATTAACACGAAAAATGTTACCGCAGCTATCCTCAGTTTGATTCATCTTACAGGCAAAAATTGTAGTTTTGTGCTTTTAGTTTAAGTTTAAACCTAAAATCCCGATTTTTTTTTTTTTTTAGGAAATTGATTGTAAATATGTTACAATTAATAAGTGGCAAATGATCTTCCAAACAACTGGATGTCTGCATGAGTGCGTGAGAAAAGTAGAGAGTGACAGGCCTGTCTATCACTCTTGACCTTACAAACAAACGCACACACACACACACAGTTTGTCTCCATTCACCCACCGGCTACATGACATTTTAGTTCCACGTAATATCAGGAGGACGGTTGGGTTAGAGCGTTAACTGGCGGTCTGAGAAGCGGCTCCACCCTACACCTGCAGAATAGCTGGCAAACAGAAATGTGCAAGAAACTAATGTCAGGAAAAAGCCGTGCAAGTTCTCAGCAGAGGTTTCTTTCTGCAAATAGCAGCTGTGCACATTCGGCCAAATGTGTTGACTGCCTCTGCTGGTGGAAGTTGTCACTAAAAACTCAAGCACATATTGTTAATTTTACAGCTTTAAATGTTTTTATAAAAATCATGTTGCAACAGTTAACATGTGATGGAAGCTGTATGATAAACTAAATCTAAATTTCTAATATTTTAAAAGCTGATCTGACATATTTACGTATTGCTGCAAATGAAGTTAGTTTAAATGATGCTTGAAGTGTCTGCAGGAAGTTGACTGCTGACTGGGGAGGCGTATGTTAGTAAGCAGAGCAGCACGTGTGAATTTATTCATCCTGCTGAATTACAACAATAAAAATTATACCAATTATTTTTTGGCATCTCTGGACAATTTTAAGGTCACAAGAGCAAAGTAAAACACATGCAGAGAAGAAGAAGAAGAAGAAAATACTTTGGTAAAAAACTGAACAAAATAAGAACACAAAACCTGCAAATGTAACACGATAATATATTAAGTTAATAGTTTTGGATTTATTCTAATTATTCATTTTAGGGACAACACAAAACTACTTAGACAACTTCTAGGATTGAAGCTGGTGTGCTGCTAAAACTAATCTCTATACTGGTGTGAGTTCCTCCTGACTAACAGGCTCCTTTCTATTTTTTCTGCACTGTTAAAACTCTAAGTTGAAGCTGTTAAGTGTTAGAGGCTATAGAGGTTATTCTCTTAATGATGACAGTGGCGCTCTTAACACTGATTGTAAGAAGAATGGAATTTGAATTAGAATAAAATGAATGAATGAAAATGAGATCTAAGAATGAAAAATAAAGGCATTAAACATAAACAGAGAAATAGCATCCATGCTGAGCTGAGGTTGAAGTGTAAGCACTAGAATACACTTTGCAGCTTCTGAATTAACCGTTGGTTGTGATGTTTTATTTCAGAGCACAGTTTGGGAATTCTAGTTTCATTTATTTATATAAAATTTGGGTATCACAAAATAAAATAAAAATAAATCACAAAATAAAGCATGCCTCAAATTAAAATTATTTTATGGGACGAAGCACAATGAGTGTTATATTATTTTCCACCAGCATTTTCAAGCTTAACAGCATCCTCTAGCAGCAAAACAAAAGATTAAGATGTGTTATAATATAAAACCCATGTTTCCAAAAATTGAATACCTCATTGAAAAATCATTATCACATTTATAAAAGTTGCAATAAACTATCCTGAATTTTCAATAATTTTAAATTATTTTTACATTATTATTACATTTTTTTTTTCAATTATTTTTCTTATTTATATTGTCATTGTGCATCATGAGAAAAATGTGTCGTTCAGTTCAGAAGCACAGAAAGTAAAAGGTGTGATTCTGCTTCTTGTAACAGCAATAGTGAGAGGACACTTTCTCTGGTTCTCACACACACACACACATTCATGCACACACATACACCGTTTCTGGGTGGTGTTACTTAACCATCTATAACCTTTAGCGGCCCTGGCTGACAACACACAGGCAGATGTGGGCGGAGTGGGTGTATTGTTAAGACTCTCAGAATGAGAAATGGGGGGAATTCACAATGAGCCACTCCCCCAAAACACTCACATACAACCCACTCAAATACATATTACTATAGATCATCTCATTACCCACCTGCACTCAATCAGAAACAGATGTACAGACTCACCCACAAATTCATACAGTAATTTTTAAACGCATGAAAAAAAAACGAAGAACAGAACCAACCTAATTACTGATAAGGTCAGTCTGGTTCACAGTTTTACATACATTGACATTGTGATCACAATCATCATCACTACGCAATAAGCATGATGTTAACATCTGCCACTTGTTAGGTCACAAGATTGAGGTTATCAGATAAAAAGAACTGTAGTTTCTAAAGAAACATGGGAGACAGACCACACTCTTGTGTTATTAGGTAACAAAGCTGTTTTTGTCATTTCCAGTAATGTTCAAGATATTACATACATTTTTATACTGAATATTATGATATACTTTTCATTTTTTACTTATTTTTACAACTACTCAAGGATCAGTAGGAGAGTCTCTAAATGTCCATCTGGACTTTTGCTTATTTTAACTATACAAAAAGTCAGAACATGAGTAAGGGATGGAAATTTTTCTACAGGAAAAGAAGATATTGGAACTTTCAATATCTTACAGTTATTTTCAATTCACTGCATCTTATAAGAGTTGAATAACCTTCCAGGAGAGATTCAAGTGCAACTTACCATAATGGCACCATATTGGCTGCAAAGTGCAAAAACTCATCTTACAGAAACCATTGGAATTTTTCCCCATAGTACAAACTGTAACACCAAATACATTAAACAATACATTTGGTAACCGCCTGTTTGATTCAGTGAACTTTGTATCATATGTTTCTCAAGATTTTAACAGAGATTAAATTTGTAAGAGTTTGAGGTTATTTGGATTTGAAGTTAATTTAGTAATCCTTCTAATAAGCATTTAAAGCTCTGGTAGGGTTTTTATGCAACATGTACACTCAAAGTTAAGAGATGAGTCACTTTAGCTAATCTACATATCTCCACAGGTCCCTTGGACACGCTTCCTGCAGGCACCCCTACAGAAATTGGTGGAGGACAAGGAATGTAGCAGCAACAGAAGCGGGAGATGAGTAGGCAACAGGGTTAGCATGGTTAGCGCGGTAGCAAATCTTGCTTCAAACTATTGATTATTACATACAGTTAGTGTTCTATATTTTTGCAGCAAGACACAATTTTTTAGGTTATTTTAGGCATTTAATCAAATCACGTTAAACTTATAGGAATTCTTTTAGACTTTATAATTTAAGGGTTTGAAGAAAAAAATTGATGAAAATGTTAAGTAATTATTCACAGTCCCCCAATTTCAGGGATCCAAATTTAACCACACCAATTACTTTCATAAAAAAAATCCCAGTTAAAACATCTTGTCATCAACCCATGCACATCACCATAGCATAGGAAAGGCTTTTGCAGTTGCTGTCTTTAGTTTATGTTTGTGGGTCTGAGAAAAAAAAACAAAACAAAAAAAACTATAATTCAATGAAAAATTGTGTCAAAGTCCCAAAACACACACATATCTATTAAAAAACACAGTGTCTTCTGATGCACCTTGGACAAGGCATGCATGATCCACTTCATTTTCACATTTGTAATATGACTTAAGGAAAAAAACAGACGAGTTTCCTAACACTGGAACGGCCTAAGGTGTATTGGGCAACCAAGAACGTTTCTGGTAAGTATCTTGACGTGCTGAGGGATGGCCGTTGACCCATGGTGGTCTGTCAATGAGCAACTGCAATACACAAAAAAGAATACTAACCTTTTTTTTTTTTATGTCGTTACAGGAAAGTGATTACAGTAAAGATAAAGGGTTTAACGCTTCACCCAAAATAGACGTATAACAACTGCCAGAAGATGTGTCATATGAAAGAAGACATCATATCTTCTTTCATCATACATCATCTTTCATCAGACATCACCATACAAGCACAGAGATGTAAAATGGTGTTTTCCAATGTGACTAACACAAAGTTCGGGAAGGACTTAAGTTTGACAGCAATGAACATTACCAACAGGAACAACTACTTCTGATGCCAACTAACATTGTTTACACGCAAAACCAGTCACTCATGTCCAAGAGAAGTCAGCTTAAGGCAGATAAGGTTCAAGTATCAAATGGTGCCTATGTTAAATACAGAGACCATTGTGTCCTGTTATGGTTTGATCCATTTTGACTATATTGTGTCTCATCTTCCACTACCGGGGTAGCTGGTGTGTATCCCAGCTGTCATCAGGTGAGAGGCGGGGTACACCCTGGACGGGTCGCCAGCCTATCGCAGGGCTAACACTGAGACATACAACCATTCACAGTCAATTTAGCATGTCTTTGGAGGGTTGGAGGAAGCTGGAGTACCTGGAGAAAACCCACGCAGACACAGGGAGAACATGCAAACTCCACCCAGAAAGGCCTGAACTGGACTCGAACCCGGACCTTCTTGCTGGGAGGCATCAGCGCTAACCACCCCAACAAATTCATATTGTGTTTGTTAATGCAATATTACATTTTCAATATTCTCTTATTACTTACTTAAAGAGTTTCCATGACAGGGAATCATGTAAACATTGACTAACAAGAACAAACAAAAAGCATTATGTTTAATAATGCCAAAGTATATTTTACTGAACAAGAAGCTACCTCAAACCACAATCACATTGTTAATAATAATAATAAAAAAAGTCAACACTGGAAAGCAGAAGCAACTGCATAAAACTGGACTCATTTTCTTACTGACATACACACACCCTGTGGTTGTGTGGTACACAACTGCTGGCCAAGACGACATGTTTTGTCAGCCGAGCGCAGCCAAATTCTATTTAAGAAGACCACAACACTGCAGTCTCCTCGCCAAACAGTGTCTGACTGCATGACTGGCAGCTGGTCAGACTGACAGAATCTACTCCTAAGTGGGTAGACAAATATGACTCTACCTACTGAATGACAGCTGGCATGCAGTGTTTCTTACAATAAACCAGCAAGTCATTAAGTCTTTTTTCCCTTTTGTCCAACCAACCATCCAAACCAATATAAAACAACAGAAAACAGCGAATGTTCACATTTGAGGAGCTGGAACAGTTTCAGACAGCAGTTTCAATAAGGTATTTGTACAGTCAGTGTGCACAATGCAAGGCTTTCAGTGCATTTCAGCAACGTTTTACAGGCCACATTTTGCACGCCTCCAAGAAACTATGAACATGCTTACACTGGTTAAAAATCTTCAAAGTTAGGATTATTTGAACCTGAGAGTGAAAATGTAGAGTCCAAATACAAATTCTTAGCTACAATAAGCAACTAAAGCTATAAGTATAAGTTATAAGCTTTAAGTCTACACATATTTAAAACGCAGTTTGAGAGATTGGCATACAATGCTAACTATAATTTACACTTCATACACATATCTAACAATTTGCTTTTTTAGCCAATATTGCATTTCTATTTCTTAATGTTGTAATTCTACTATTGTTACATCTGTCCAGTCATACAGGGATACGTGACACCCATTTCATGTCTCTACATGCTAAAAAGCCGGGTATTGTTTGAGATTTTTTGTTGTTGTTTTTTGGGCTGAATTGAGGGTCTAAGCATGTGCTAAAAGAACAACACCTGTAATCTGAGCCTATTATTAGATAAATCACCAGCAATGTATCATTGTTACCAACATTACGCTATGATAATATTAACATCATTGATCCTACCACACCAGTTATGATTAATATGAGGGTTTTTGCATGTTTTTTTGACACTTCACTGATTCTAATGTGTAGTCAAAATATTTCTCTAAGAAGCTCCGTCAACTTTACCAAAACTCACAGACATCGCAGTTTTTTACACTGAAGTACGGAAAGAGTTAGAAAGCAAAAGATTGAAGCTGACCACATTTTAATCAACAATAGGCAGAGTCATCGAACAGGCTTTCCAGCCATTCTGAATTCCCCCTTCAGGTGCATATCTCACACGCCTGCACATTTGAACCATAACCTACTATATCTGCTGTATCAAAACAGCCATTGAAACTTACACTTCCCCCTCCAGCATCTGAAGTGAGCCAAACCGTTTACTAAGCACATGCTGTATTGGTTCTTGATGCAACCTGTATGGGGAAGGCTTCCAATAGTGAGTGGGCTGTTCCTCAGATGTGACCGAGATGGGGGAGCGTGGGAGGAGGGGAGGGTTCTGGGTCCATCACTGCGTGGATTTGTCACTCAAAAGGGATGGAGGGGTTAGGGTGGGGTTGGAGGAGGGGGTATGATGAGGTGGGGGTTTTCCTCTGATTATTCATAGGGAATGATTGGACTCACCTCCGATAAAACCTGGAGGACAAAAAAAAACTTTCTTACGAGAACTGTCAACAAACGTGTGCCATGTGTGGGAAGAAACACGCTTGAGGCTGTGATATTAAAGCCATATTCCTGACAAACGCTTGCTCAGTAACACACCTGGTTCAATAAACAGTGTACATGAGACAGCTCCAACAAACGTCAGTTTTAACCGCTGATTACAGGAACATGTTTGGGGGTTGTTTTCTACAGCGTGGAGAGAATGTCAGCCTCACTGCAAAACAGAATTTTTGGCCATTGCACCAATGCTTGAGAAAGGTTTGGGAATCCCCTTCTTTTTTTCTTTTAACTCAAGTCACTGCCGTTTGTTTGCCATGACTGGTTTCTGGGTCCCACAGGGTCAACACCAATGCGCTCTCAGACATAACAGAGGGAGAGATTGTTTTAAAAGCTCTTGTCATTTGAAATCATCGTTTGAAAGATTACAGAGAAGTGAAACACCCCATATTTTCTTTTTGTTATATGTTAGGGCTCTAGCAGCAGAAAAAAAGAAAAACGGTTCTCTGAACTCTTGAACAATAAAACTAGCCAACCCCCCAAACACCACCATCCCACCCAGTCCCTGAACACACGTCTCAGTCTCTCTAATCCAAACACGCCGCCATAATCCCTGTCTATCACTCAACTCATCTACCAGCCGAGGAAGAGGTGGAAACCAAACAAACGACAACACACAAAAGGACCACTTTCACCTTGATCAACCAGGCAGGCTGGCAGACTCCTCTGAGAGGGAGGAGCGCAAAGAAAAGCAGAGATTTAACGTCAAAGACATGAAAGACATCCAAGGCAGACTTGGACGATGTTGAAGACTACACCTGAGACAGAGATAGAGGATCAAAGAGGAAAATGAGTCTTAGATCAGGAAAACTATAGACTCGAAGATATTAGAAGATAGATCTCTGTCGTCCTAAGAGTCACGCAAATCTTACACAAACAAAATAAATGTATAACAACAGGTCTGGAGTTGATTAGTGTCCAGCTGTTATTGTTCAGAAATGTCAAGTCATGGCTGAATTTCATGCTGCCTGAAGCAAAAACAATATACCCGACAGGTTTCAAATGTTCACAAGCAGAGGCTGTGGAACTATGACAATGTACAATGTATATTCTGGTGGAGGATTTAACTGAAAACAAAGTACATTGACATTAGTAGCACAATATCTTAAACATTAACTACAAACCCACAACCATTCACACTTGGCCATCAAGAGATGTCATAGAGTGGCGGTTCTTTTGTCTTATAAATGGTTTTTGACCAAGTAACATTTTTAGGCCATTTGGCCAAATTTGGCAATGTTTAGTTACAGCTAATACGGCTGTCTGGATGATATACTTACTTGGGGTGAGCAGAGCCTGTCCAATAGTATTTTTGTATTTGCTATAATATGAATAATTATTACTATTATAATTTTAAAAGCTAGGTAACTGCTTCAAATAAATGCCGGTTGAGATGAGGAAAGACAGTCCACTCAAAATACTGTATACTAAAGAGTATTTAAAGGATATAACGTTTATACTTTTATGAAAGATTAAAATATATATATGTCCAAACATCAACCAGCACATCTAATGTCTTTTGGCCTAACACAAACATTTATAAATAAATTTTCTTTCCTGTTTGTGGTGTATATTTAGCATTGGTCTTTCACACTTGTGCATGATTACACTGTTAGGCAGTCCTTAGGTGTGATTCCATTCTGTGAAACAATAAATCAAAATAATAAAATGTACACTTACACCGCACAATATGAGCTGGCATGTCAGTCGTAAATGGAACCATGATTTTACATTGGACCGTCTATTCAGTACCAAGCTTTTTGTCTTTTTATGTAAAAGTGAATGTGAGATACAAACGTTCAGAAGAGGGTCAGAGACAATCAGTGCGTTTACATGCGGAACTTAATCGAGCTATGCTCAAAATGTGACTTTCCGACTACAGTCCTTGTCCCAGTTTACATGCAGCGCAAGAAAATCGAATAACTGTTCTCCTCTTTCACACTAGGTGGCGATACGTGTCTTTTCAGCGGGATAATACCACGTTAATACGGCTCGATTTCTGGTTGACCTATTACGTGATACAATAAACAAGAGTCGTTCATGCGGCAGATCGGCATTTCAAACAACAACCAGACAGATAATACTACATTTTTTAATCCTGTATGTAATGTTCGCGCTACTTCTGGAGCAGGTAAGATCCGCGCTATCCCTCAGAGAGTTCTTCTAGTGGCTCCGTTCCTCTTCTTCTGCGATCGGCTTTCTTGCACATTTTTGTTCCGGGGTCACACGCCAGCGCAGCGGTTGTGGAGCATGCGCACACGCATGATCCGATGAAAACTCCGATTCCAATCGCATTATCTGGGTGTCTCAATCTGATAATGAGAACTCTGATTTTAATCGGAGTAACATGTTTACATCCCCCTAAGTTTTAGGGGGATTAAGATTAAGGCAATAATTTTTTTTTTTTTTTTTTCACGTTCATGTAAACGCACTGAATGAGAGTGAATGGTATATAGTCAAGTAGGCAGACAGACAGAGGAGGGGGCTGGGGGGTGTTAATGGCTCCATTTCGTCCATGCAGGTGAGTCTCCTGCGGGTCCTCTGTCCTAACACACTATTGTCTCCTTATCTACTTCCCCTCTCCTCCTCTTCAGACACTGTCTGTTTAGACTGCAGCTCGTCCTCTCTCTCTCTGTCTCTTCTTTCATTATCACCACACCTCTACCACATCTATAACTCTAATGTATGCCATGAGCGCACAGAGCTTGTGTACCAAACCTAATATCAAAATGCACATTAAAGGGTTTGACCCGCTGCCTACAAGTTGCAGTGATGATATATAGTAGTTACTGTACAGCATACTATATTGGAATCCATTATTTGACCAATGTTACCAGTGTTATTGTAAGTTTTAGGACGTTCCTACCATTTCTGCACAGGCTTGTGGTTCTTGACTGTCCTAGAAAAGGTTTCAATAACTGACCCTGTTTAGTTTATATGTCCAATGCAATACATCTTTAGAAATATGTTTACTCTAAATCAGAGGTGTGATAGTAGTTCTGTTTTTGACTTAAAAGTGGATTAGGTTTGGAAACCTAAACCTACTGAAGTAACCAAACATTCACCCTCTACCTGTTCAGACTGCAGCTCTCGTTGCTTCTTTCTGTTGGACCACTCTCATTCTCTTTTCTCCTCTATGCACCTCGCTCTCTATCTGCCCACCATCTCCTCTTCTGCACCCATATCTTTGTTCACTATTTCTGGCAACTACCTCTATTTTCCCTCATCCTGTCCCACCAGTGGTTGTATTATCTGAAAGTATGGATCTCAGACATGCATTGCGCTACAGCGTAAATAAAATAAAACTGAGAGAAGAGGTGCTTCTTATCTTCTTACTTCTGGAAGACGACAGGATACACAATTGATAAGAAAACCGAGGATAAACATAGCAAGCTGCTACTTCACTTCTTTGTGCTGGCTGCTGGCAATATTTACCATGACAGAGCACTAAGGCATTAATGTTAATACTTAAAGAATATGAGCACTGATTAATGAACACTGTACTGTTCACTAAGAATGAAAAGGAGTGACAGAGCTATTTCACCCACCTTTCCCTCTGTTTGTGTAGACTTACCGTCATTTGTTATAGCAGCTGGGTACATCTCCTTCAGTAGGTCGCCCAGTGTGTGTGCATTGCCTTCAGGTGAAACAGGGCGAAACTGTTTCTGGATGAACGGCCTGTCGCTCATTGTCTGTAATTAAAAACAGCAACAAAAACTTATTGTACGACAAACATTACAATATGATGATATAAGTGAACCAAGTACACATCAAACAGACTAGTTTCAGGGGTTACAAAAAACGTTTTCAGATACTGCCTCATTAAGCAACCTCGCACCATATCAGCTCAGAGTGACAAGATGATGTCTGTAAACTGTACATTCTGTAGTAGCTTGTGGATACAGCTGGCCAGACTACAATGTGTTATTAGAAAAGAAGTGATGTGATAAAAAAACGCACTTAAATACATTTGGTTGCAGCTAATGGAAAGAAACATTTTGTATGTCCATCGACACCAACATCCATCCATTTAGGACTTTGAAGTCCCTTTCACATCGAGAGAAAATTCCAATGAACAGGAATGCTGCATTGACACAGTTTTTTTTGCTCTGATATTGAAGCATCTGCTTGTTACATTCTGATTTTGTCACTCCAAGACTTGATTTTTTTCAAACAACTGAAATGTGTTACATGATCGTTAATGGAAGCACATAGGTGAATTAGCACATAAGGAAATTGCACTGGGGAACGCATGTGCGACTGTGTTTATATACAGTTTGTATAGTGATATCCTACACTTTTTTAACAGTCATGTCAGCGCTCTGCACCTGAGGAGAAGAGGAGATTTAGCAGCAGATATCGGGCTCTGTGCAGGACACAGTGATTCATTAAAATATTAGCAGACTTTTGAAAGAGCGGGGTTTTGACCGGTCCTTTCTTCAGGTCATCAACAAACTGAAAGCGTTAAAAAAACTACACCATGCCCCCCACTGTTTACCTGCAATGTATGCGATGTATGCGATGACGTATGAGGGAGGAAAAAACAGGCACGCAGCTATCACAGCGGGAGGTCCGACCCGGGACTTTTGCCTATGTGAAAGTGCACCAAAGGCGAGTTGACCCAGGTCTGATTTTCGATGTGAAAGCGGTATAATATTTTACTCATTATATTTGACAGATTACGTCACATACTTTCTGGAAAAAGCAGACAAAATATGATGTGAGGTATATGTAGTAACATCATGGGGAATTTTAAGTTGATGAACAGAGTTCGGAAGGTTAAGATAGTGGAAAGAATCTACAACACGCAAACCTTATGAATGACCTTATGAATGAACAGTGTGAGAAGTAGACCCACGCTATGATGAGCCCGACCGCTTAGAATGTGAAATTTGGCAATCTGCAACATTTCGACAGATGTTCCAAGCAACGCCAACATGTTTTACCAATCAGAATCAATCTGGAAGCCATTAAATGGTGTTTTAGCATCTACTTGGCAGACGTGTCAACTTCTACAGACTATAAAGGAGAGACTGGTGGAGTGAATGTAAAATTGAATGACACTGTTTCAATCGTTACATGAAAGAGAAATCTTCTCCCGTTCCCTTTTTAACACAAGGACTTTTTTAGAAACCAAAGAATAAAATGTTGCACTGTGTACAAAACTATGAAGTGTCTGAGTTGGAAATATAATACAGAGAAATCATTACGCATATCTGTTCTCCATGAAATCCTCTCTATTTGTGTACTACAGAATCATATTGTCTCAATGAGAATGGTAGAAATCTAGGAACTGAAGCTTACTAATGCGGACCACAAAGCAAGCAAAGTATTAGGTGAGTAATTGATGATGGGGCTGCGAAACAAATGTGATGTAGACAGCAGATATGCCAGTGATTCTTCAGCACTGATCTGAAACTCGGTCACAGCACAGTTGAAAGGTGGTGGGAAATTACCAGCAGACATCAGACAAAATCTGATGTAAACTAGGTTCAGAGCTAATGGACTTTGACTCGAGGGCTCACAGACAGATGCTATTGCAAGATGTTAAGATTGTTATGCACCTTTGAGACAAGTGAAAAAAGTGATTTGGTTCTACTAAATCTTGAACTTTTACTGTTATGTTGAAAAATGTATCCTGGGGTTTGCAAGATGTGTTGAACATGCAATCACCTTAAGCCCTTAACTGAATTAAAGAGAATTTATGTACAGGCAGGATGTTATTGATTAACTTATTAGGAAAATCTAAATCCTATTTGAAATTTAAGTTCAGACTGCTGACATAGTAAAAATGGACATAGGTGTGAATAACCAAATCGGTCACTCTAGGGAATATGATTAACTATCAAATACGAAGAGTACACAAATGAAGTAGCTTGCAAATTATTAAACCACACTTGATTAGTGTAGGATGTCTACATACAGCACTGTAACAAAGTTTTAGGCAGGTGTGGGAAAAATGCTGTTAACTAAGAATGCTTTCAAAAATATAAATAGTGATTATTTATTTTTATCAATTTACAAAACGCAAAGCGAGCAAACAAAAGAAAACTCTAAGTCACATCAACATACTAACTTTTGCCTTCAAACCACCAACAATCCTTGTAGATACACTTGTACAAAGTCAGGGAATTTGTAGGATCATAGATGCAGTGGTCGACCAAGGAAACTTACTGCAGCAGATGAAAAACACATCAAGCTTATTCTCATTCAAAATTGGAAGACGCAACAGAGGCATCGGCTCAGACCTTGCAGAAACCAGTGGGATCCAGGTACACCCATCTACTGTCTGGATAAGGCTGGCCAGAAGTGGTCTTCATGGAAGAGTTGCAGACAAAAATCCATACTTTTGACATAGAAACAAGGTCAAGAGACTCAACTATGCACTAAAACATAGGAACTGGGGTCAGAAATATTGGCAACAGATGGAGTCTCCTTGAAAGTTTGGGGCTGCCTTTCCAAAAATGGAGCTGGAGATTTGGTCAGGATAAATGTTGTCCTCAATGCTGAGAAATACAGGCATATAATTATCCATCATGCAGTACCATCAGGGAGTCCTGGAAGTGATGGCCCCCACAGAGCACTGAGCTCAACATCATGGAGTGTGTCTGGGGTTACATGAAGAGAGAGGTGGATTTGAGGAAGCCTACATCCACGGAAGATCTAGGGTTAGTTCTCCAAGGTGTTTGGAACAACCTACCAGCCGAGATCCTTCAGAAACTGTGTGCAAGTGTACCTGGAAGAATTGATGCTCTCTTGAAAGCAAAGGGTGGTAACACCAAATACTGATTTAAATTAATTCACTGCATTTTGTTAAGTGATGAAAATAAACTATTAATCCTTTATTTTTTAAAGAATTCTTAGTTTACAGCATTTTCACACATGCCTAAAACTTTTTTGCACAGTACTGCGTGTGGGTATATATGTGTGTGCGTGTATACACACACACTGTCCTGTATATCCACTGTTAAATGTTGACAAGGATGACAAGTTTGTGAGGATCACTTGTTTGCAAAGACACACACAAACATCACAGTGGCACAGTGGATCAGAATAAGAAGGTGTTACAGGTAACATTGGTCATTCGGATAGACCGGCATGCATGTTCTTTGTAGAACTCGCTATCAGTTCAGAATTGAGTTAAAAATTCAGTGGTTCTAGTTACTTAGTGACCCATGTCATCAACACTAGAAAAGCTGCCTGGAGCTGGACAACATAAAAGCTACAGCAACAGGTGGTTTAGTATGTATGCAGCTTCACTACTGAACACATCTAACTTTACTGAAAAGTTGTGCTTCTTTGCATCAAAATGTACTAATATTTGGACACAAATAATCTAAAAATCAGAAAACTCAATTTAAACTCTTGCCTTCCTCTACCTGCTAACCATCATAGGCCACTGGAAGAACTGTGTCCACTGAGTGAGAAATGTGGTGCAGGCAGACACCCAACCTGAGGTGTCAAACAGAGAGTCTGACACACTATAGGGCCTAATCATGAAGCTGTGAAAAGGAAACCTGCAAGGACAAGGATCAGGTAACTGAGTGGTAACTACACACCTCAGGGACAGGCGCGAACCAGCAAGAGGAAGGTGGCAATGGAGGCGCAAACTCTGTCCTCAGGTTACACAGAAAGACTGAGTCACTCACAGGAAGCATGGCCTTTCGTGCAGGATCATCGGTGAGGACCAGAGCAGAGAGAGTGTGCTAAGTGACAGCTACTTCATTGCATTTTTAAATAGGCAGTCATGAATTATTGAGCCAGTCGGCGTACAAAGTAGGAGCTATTGATCCCTCAGGAGCGAAGCTTGATACTGTTTGGATGAACACACTTTCTTTTCAGCTGGCGTGACACCTTAGCTGGCACAGCGGCACATGGCAACACAAAGAGAACGAGGCGTCATTAGGATTCAGGTGAAAAGAGACGGCTTGCTCTGGCTGAGTGAAAAGAGCGGCGGAACTCAAGACGTCGACTAATTGATGGAGGGGATTCAATCCACCTAATTGATAGTAAAAGAATGGAGCTGGGGTAAAGCACTGTCAATCCATATGTGTTTCCGTGAGTTGAGAGGGATGAGAGAAAGCATTTCCACTGAACTCTGAGACCATCCATCGGTAAATTAAAATTCCAACCTTGTTTTCAGCTGTCATCATTTTCTCCGAACTTGAAATGCACACCTGTGGAAGAGAAAATCCATCAAGGGAAGCTGAATTGAATTTAAATTATTAAGTGTCGCATGCTAGGTCAATTGTTGTACTTCACTCAGTGCGTTTACATAGACAGCTTAATCGAGCTATGCTCGAAATTCAACTTTCTGACTACAGTCCTTGTCCCAGTTTACATGCAGCGGAGAAAAGAATAACTGACAGGAACATGTTCTCCTCCTCCACATTAGGTGGCGATATGTGTCTTTTCAGCGGGTTAATACCACGTTAATATGGCCCGCTTTCTGCTTGATCTATTATGACATAAAATAAACAAGAGTCGTTCATGCAGCAGACCGGCATTTCAAACAATAGTACTTTTTTTTTTAAATCTCGTACGTAATGTTCACTCTACTTCTGGTGCAGATAAGTTGCGCACTATCCCTCAGACGGTTCCTCTACCAGCTCTGTTTACCTTCTTTTTCTTCTGCGATTGGCTTTCTTGGATGTTTTTGCTCTGGGGTCACACGCCAGCGCAGCAGTTGTGGAGCATGCGCACATGCATTATCCTGTTAGTAGTCCGATTAAGCTATTGACTGTAAGATTTGTGAAATTTCCCAGTTTGGGATTAATAAAGCATCTATCTATCTGAGCATCTATCCATCTATTAAGCGTATACATGCCAGAGAAAACCGAATTCCAATCGCATTATCTGGGTGTCTTAATCGCATAAAGAGAGCTCTGATTTTAGTCGGAGTAACGTGTTTACATGCACTTAAGTTCTCCAGTTATAGTCCGATTAAGGCAATAATTAGTTTTTTTCACGTGTATGTAAACACACTGACTGTTGAGATATTTCTGTATTTTAGAACTGATGAGAATTCCTAAACCAGCCAGTCAGGCTGGCGGAAAGGTTTACATTCACCGGGTACTGCTAGTTCCGTCTTTTGTCTAATCATCCCAAAAAGATCTAAATAATAAATCACTTTAATGTTTTAGTTTGCTCCTTAAGGCACCATGCACATTAAAGCATTGTAAAGCAACTCCAGTGAAAAATTCATCAGTTTGTAACCAATGGATTGCAGCAATTTGATAATCACATAGGCTAAAATACAAAAAAGAAATTGCATTGTTTTAGACTTGTACAGACACTACTATTCATTTTTTTTCAGTTCAACAATTTGTATTTTTAACCAAATATTTTTGGTAAGTATTCTCCTGCTGCCCAATAAAATCTGTGAAATGTACAAACAAAAATGGAACTAAAAAACAAAACAAAACAAGAACTGTCTTAAAAATAGAAACTCTAATGCAGCTACAGCTAACTGCCACTTTTGCTTCATCTCAAGAATGTGAACCTTTTAGCTGCTTGGCAGTAACAACCGATTACAAAAACTCCAGGTTTTCCACTGACAGTCATGGTTCTGCCACAAACCATTACTGTAAATGCAGTAACACATTCCACCCCAGTACAAGCACATCACCCGTTGCCTTTGGCATGATTACGCACAACTGTTTCCAGCATTCCCACGTTTTGTAATTTTCGGTGTATTCACCACCTCCCCCTCATCTCAGTCAGCCATTACAAGATATCTTGGAGGCAATAAACCAGCATTCTTTGAAACAGCCACCTTCCAGAGTACCACAACAGAGGTGACTGGAGGGGGAGCGCCTGCGCTTGCATTGAGTTTGTGAGTAAGCACTGAGTCATGGTGCGGGAACAGAGGTGTACCTGTGCAGCAACAATGCAAGCGGTCTTTAAAAGAAGGATAGTAATTTTCACTTTCCGTGCAACGAGACGGTCGGCCCCCTCTGGCTCTTTAAATCACAGAGTGGCGTCACTGCTGGAGCAGGAAGATACACTGGAAACCAAACAAGCAAAACACACGAGCCAAAAGCTCAAGTGGCAGCAATTGAAATGACAAAGACTAATTAAAAAGGCAAGACACAAACAGAAGCTGGGAAAGACAGATGTGTGAATGAAGTGGACGAGGACATACTGCATGTTTAGGGAAAGGTACATCATGATCACCACCACAAACTTTTGTGGCTTATGAGGCGTATTCATTACCTTTATCTAAATGGTATAGAAAAAAAAAAGACATGCACATAAATGTGTTGTCCATGCCTATGAGGTGTCTTTATCTCCATGAGCCTGGAGAGCAGGCCAGACGGAAATGAGCCCTCTGTTATTTGGACTAGAGTGTTGTCATTAATTCTGTCTGCATCAAACACAGCACATGTTATTTACACTAAAGACCACAATCTGGCTTTGAAGGACTGAAGGGCGTGTGTGTGTCTGGGGGATGTGGGGCTTTGAGGGGGTGGGCTTTTATCCATGGAAGGCAGTCTCCTGTTAAATCATCCGCATTGACTTCTGAGTGTCAAACTGCTTTGTTCTTCCCAGTGTCTGCACCTTGTGCTATCACTTCAATCTACTTTCTTCTCGAGTGCTGTTCCTGGGTTTTGTTGTGTCGTGCTTAGTCTTGCTATTGAAAACCTGGCTGAAAAAAAAAAAACAAAAAACAGTGGATGTTCTCTTCCACAGCAACATAAGCTCTGTATAGATGTCCTATAGATGTTTATATCTGTCAAAGAACTCAAAATCAAACGGTTGATTTTAGTTTTTCAGTTTTATGAAAGGATATATCCAGGTTCCCTTTCCCTTCATTCTGTCTACCAGTAATATTAAGACTATATGCACCGTCTGAGTACAGTGAGACATTACAAAATACAAGAATTGAGACAGGCAGTTGGTATACAAACCTCCAGCCAAACTTAAAAGTAAAGGGTAAAGTTCACATTTATTTGTGTGCTTGCACACAGATTTCCTGTGCAAAAACGGTTTATTACTGACATTTTAAGAGCGCTTGCTTTTGCTTTGGTTCAAGCTTAAACTGTTTAATACATCTTAAGTCATCATCAGTGACTTATGAGTATCAAAATGCAAACACATAAACCAAATCCATCCAAGAATCCAACAGATTATTTCCAAAGCTAAACCTTTAAAAATCTGTATCAACTGAATCATCAATCAGCATATGGAACCATCGACATTATTTTCAGACAATTAGAGCAAGTTCTAAACTTATGTGAAACCTCATTGCATTTTTGGACAGTGAAAGGATGACAAAGCCCAAAAACCTGCCCCGAGTATTTTTAAGATCATAGTACTTGTTCCCACTCTTCTCCAGACTTTTATGACCATTCTTGGTTGTAAATATTTAGCAGTTTGTAAGATTGAAACCACACCAACTCCACAAAAATGCAGACTTTTCAGGAATGATGCTTAAGTTCTTCAGTGTATTTAGAAATCACAGTGGGGCCGTAACAGGCTTTGATGCTGCTTTGTCTTGAAACCAACTGAGCTCATAAATGACCATGGAAACTTTCAATTCAGCCATGAAAAACACCCAAAACTAGAACGGTCTGGGTTCCTACTAGCCACCAACAGTTACATGGTTTTACAGCTGCAACAAGTGCATGTCTGAGAGGGCGGCATGTGTTGGTTTGACTGCATGTTTCAGTATGCCACTTTAAAGACTTATGTTTTATTACTAAAAACAAGAATGCTTTTGTTGAAGTGTTAAATAGTTTATTTATGTGCCGAAGATGTGAAAGTAAAAACAAAAGCATATTTAAGCACTGAACTTCATGCAAAACCGTCAGTGTTGACAGTGACTGACAGCTGTTTCTCCGCCCTTGTTATTGTGCAAAAATGTAAATGTGGCCAAATGTGGAGCCCAGCAGGTCTCATTAAAAGTTAACACGCTTGATAATAAATCATCGCGATGGGAAATTACCAGCACTCACAGCAGATATGGTGACGGAAAAACATGCTTGGTAGGAAAGTTCACCCTAGCATCTAACCATTACACTGAAGTCCTGGTGTGTGCTTGACATCTGCAAATCTCTGTTCCATGAGATGACACTTGGCACAGTCATTTAAGGCCAGTTCTATTTAGTGTGCTGTTTTGCAGCTCTTTTTTCCCCAACTTGTCTTGACAGGCCCTGCAGTTTTAATTTGTTCACAGTAAAACAGTGACAGAGAAGGGGCCTTTTTGTTTGCTGTGACTTGAGATCAAGGCTAAATGCACTTACTTTCAGCCATTAGACTCAAAGCAGACTGTCAACATGTTTTTGTTAAAAGAATCCAGATGTTTTCCCACTCTTTATTTCCTTGAGTGGATCTGGAAGATTATCTTCAGTAAATAGTAAAATGAGTTGTACTGCTGCTTATGATTATTCCTTTATAATTCCAAAACAAATAACTTTTTCATTTATTCTATATGATGCCTGAAGTGTAACAAGCCCTGGAAGTTTGCCAAATTGACTTTCCACGCTTTTCCAGCCATTCCTGATCCATGTAAAAAAACAACACAAAAAAACACTTGACTCAAAGTGCTTTTCCCCCGCTGTCTGGTCTGCAGCAGGCTAATGTTTTCCATCCAAGATCCAGCCGCTTATTCACCCCTCTGTTTTGTCCTCCAAAGGGACTTTTTACCTGAGTCAGGATAAAGCTTCAGCAGTTCGGTGGAAACACCCGACCTGAAGATGCATGTCTGCCTGCGCCTCCTTACCGCACATTGAAGCCAAAGACTCACCCACTGGTTGAACATGGGTCAATGGCATTACTCAGAAACCTGGCAGACTGACAGGTATCAAATGAACTGGAGCAAATTAATAACTTGCAAAAATCACTTGAGCAAGAACGTCTCTCCCACACTGTTTTGTTTCTTTGTTCTGAGCCTGATTATTTTATCAGAAGACACACGTAAAAGAATGGGATCTGACAAGGTTATTAGAGCTAATAAATGTCTTCTACTCTATACTGAGAACTATGAACGGACTCATGTAGTTTAAATGTGGGTTTTATGTCAGGCTTGATTGCACTGTGAGTTGATTTAGACACATTATAAACCAAGATAAAACAGGACTCAGTAATGAATATGTCAACAATGGACTCCAGCTCCAAAATATGGAGGACTGGCTGCAACATATTAATTTAATGACATTGGGCCCAGGCAAATATTGCCAAGTATCTTAAAATAAAAGGAAACCTGGTTACTAGATGTTTTTGAACATAGACGATGGCTCCAAATTGCGGTTCCATTCAAGCAAAGTAGACTGACATATGAGACAGAGTGAGGCAGCGAATAGCTGGAGGTGATTTCCCTGTTGTAGCAACGAGGACAGATTTTTTTAACACAGCCCTCTGGCTCCATCTACAGGAATGACTAGGTAAATTTAAACACTGTCTACCAAGTCTGACTCTGTTGCACTAAAACACAGGTCAAAAAGAGCAAAAAAAAAAAAAAGCAATTTGGAAGGAAAAGCTACTTTTGTTGGTTGTTCTGAAGTATCACTCTACCTGGTATATCCTGAAGGGGATGTATCTGAAGCCCCCCTCCTCAGTGGGATATTCCATCAGCTTCCTGTTTATGGCCCAGAACTGGTCAAACTTATCTGGACAAACACAAATGCACACAGATCAGGACAATTGAGAATGCACCTTCTGGGATATAGAAACATTTCAACACTGTCATCTGCTGGATCTCTATTCAACAATATTAGAAGATCAGAGTGATTCTGCTTATCCTAATATCCTTATCCTAATATCAGGCTTTTATTTTTACAACATCAATATAGTGATTATTATCTGGTTCTATTTTTTTCTAACCTACTCTTGGGTAAAAAAAAAAGGACTTAAAATACTGAAAAGGTTTGTAAGCTTGTTTCAGACATGTCAGGATTTTTAATCAATTTACCATCTTTAAACTGGCAACTAGATTTGTCTATAGCTACTGGTGAAGACATTAAACACTGTTATAGTGCTTCTACAAAAAGTAGGTATAATGTAGTATGATATTCTAACAAAGAATATCATACAAAATCCAGAAACAGTAGCCCCATGTTGTGAGAAAATGCAACAAGGATGTAGTGAAACGTGCTTCAAGGGAGTTTCCATTTTGAATGTTTTGGACATATAACTCCAGTTACTTCAGTGAACATTTGACAACACTTTAACAGAGTGATCTGATCTGATTTAATTCCCTGTCAAGTAGTCAGCAACTTCACAGTCACATTCTGTTAAGTGCTGATCAGGTTAGAAGACAGAAATGGGCTTGTGGTTAGAGAAGCAGCTTTTAGGCCATGTGGTGTGCCATGTGCTCTCTTGGATGGTTACAATGCAGAGGACAAATTCTTTCTATGTGTTGTGTACATATGATGTGTGTAGCACAAGGCAAATAAATCTAATTTGATAAGTTTTTTGTTTGTTTTTTTAAATGGTAACAGGATAAAATATGTGCCCAGTGCAAAACATTTAGTAAAAGGAAAATGAAAGATTATCCTTTAGTTTAAGACTGATTTCTACACTATTTTGACCCAGTTCACAGTAAGATGCGAGGAAGCAGCTTTAAAATTGATGGGAATTCTTAGTCAATGTTACAGGAGCCAGGCAGCACTGGAGCTTAATCTTCGGTTACAAGATGATCTGTCACTACAAAAAATGATTCCACGCAGCATTTGCTGGTTTCTAACTCCCCTGTACTGTCCTCCCTCATGTGTTGCTTTCACATGAACCTCCTGTGTTTTTTTCACTCTCCTGGATGAAAGTTTGAGTCCTCTCTGTTTCTGGTCTCTTTTGGATGTGAAAGTTTTAGTTCAGATGAAGTTTCATATCTCACTTTCATGTTTAAGGCCAACTCCTTCTTTGTGGATCAGTTCAACAGTCTTACCTTTTCTCTGTTTAATGCAGTTTTCAGGGAAAAACATCAAACAACCAGACCCTCTGCATTTCAAAATGGTTCAGAACACAATTTCCTAGTCTCCTATATTAACTTTTCTCCCATATGGGACATTTCTTTCTCTTTCACCCCATCAGTTTCAGGGGAAAGTGGAAGAGAGATAAGCAGCTGAAGTCTTGTGGGTTTTAAGCCCTTGGGTTTTTCTGCAAACTTTTTCAAAACATTCTCAGTGCCACATGATCAGCACACAGTTTTGACAGTTACAGGCCAACAACTCATTACACAAAAGGTAACAAATTATCGTTGGTATTTTCATGCCTTGATTTGCATAATGTTTTGCTGCTGTTCCAACTCCACATCACTATTGTAGCGAGGCCTAGAAACAATTTACGCATTTCTTTTCACAAAGTGTTTCTTTTCAAGAATGACACATTAGGAGAAAAATACAATTGAGAGCATTAATGTAAGGTCCATGTTGAGGTGAAAGCACTACATATTTACTGCACCCCAACACAAAATCAGAAGTACTGCAATAGATGATGCAAAGTGATTACATTCAATATATCTTAAAGCCAGCTTGAACCAACATTTTGTAAACACAAACTGCATCGAAGCAGCAGACCCTCCAGTCCAGTTATCATTTAATATACTTGTAACTTGTAAATTTGTGAAACAATTACCTACAAAAAATGTGATACTATTTAATCAAACAAAAATGTCACAAGACTGCTCAAAAGACAGCTTCTCAAATGTGAGAATGTGCTGCTTTTTAGGGGGATTTAAATACACCTTGGGCTTTCAGAACTGGTGAGCATGGAACTAAATGACTAATCCAAACAAAATCACACAATAAACTGATGACACCTACGCACACACATGCACAATTTCAATTTATTCTGTTTCCATATATATTTTATTAAAATTATCCTTATCCCATATGTCTCATTTATCTTTTCGTTCATTTTAATTCTTTATTATTCTGCTTTACTTTATTTATTGTATTTTGCTTCTTTGAACTCAAGTGAGCCCCGTGCACTAAGAATTTCAGCACTGCTGATCATGCTACATTGTTACAGCATATTTGACAATACAGAATCTTGATTAAACTAATCATCAATTGCAACAAATATATTGTAATATTGAGTGTTTATATATTCTAAACTCGCTTTAGGAAATTGCATGCAGGTTTTTAAGTGCCAATAATAATTAATTCAAAAGAATGTGGAACTGCAGTAGAAGGTTGGTTATACAGTCCATCAAACCAAGACGGCACTTTTGGTACTGACTGGCACAGAGGGCAGTAGTTTTGGAAACCGAAGTGTTTAAAGCCTTATTTTCTAAATCTGACCAGCAGAGATTCCAACAATCTCAAGCTGCATGTTCGGCTTTTCAAAAACCAACGCAAACGTCCGCCCTGGCAAATCCACCAATTAATGCACCATGCTACCCCAGCTTCACCTACACAAAACACTGCAGTCATGACCAACAACCAACAGAAAATGACCCATCTGCACTGTAGGAGTGGAAGCAGATAAGGAAGCAGATGGGTGTTTGGGTGACAGGGATTTGGAAATGCCCAAACTTCAAAAGACTGTTATCAGGGTAAGTGTGTGAGTGTGTTTGGAACTTTGGGAATCTTTTTTGATACATTCTTTCCTCTGTGGAAACATCACACCCAAAAATTATGGGAACTTTTGCAAACAATTATAAAAACTTGTATAAATGCTTACAATATGTACGCATGTGAAAACATCTGTGAATCTGTGCGTAGGTGGATGAGTTGCAAGGAACAACATGTGTGGCATCTTAGTGCTAATGAGTGAATGTGTGGCCGTCTTATTGTGTGTCACTTCCCCAACAGCTGCCTGTGGTCTTTCTTCTTGAAAGTGTGTGTGTGTGTGTTTGTGTGTGTGTGTGTGTGTGTGTGCGTGCGCGCATCTCACCGTTCTGCAGACCCATCCACAGCTGTTTGTGGTCTTTCTTCTGCATGTCATTGACGACTTGGCTCTTGTGCTTTAAGGCGTCAGCCTCCTTGATACTGGACATGAAGTGTGCCTCTATCACTGAGTTGGACGTGCAGTGAAGCAAGTCACTATCTGGAAAATTCTGACATAGATTTGTATGACATTTAATGTAAGCTTTATTAACACGTTGTACCACTGAATGAAAAGAACTTGTTTAACTTCCACAAAGCAACATTCACAATTGTTTGGTCTCAAGTTTGTGTCTTGGCAATACAAATCCAAGATTCATCATTCTTCTTTTAGCTCAGATTTGGTTACGAGCAATTGCTGAGAAAGAAATTGGCCTGTTTAGCTCTTTCTTCCCAAACTGGACCTTAATTTTGTCAACCCCACTGATAGCCAAATAGTGTACAATCAGTACATAGAGAGATGTAAAATCAAAACTATTCCCTAGAAAAGACTCCAATAAGATGTAGCCTTGGTAAACATTCTCTGTATTCTGCATATGTCCACAGGTTGAGTTTGACTCTTACCTTAAAGTGCACAGTGATGCTCCAGGGTAAGACAGTATTAGAGGCATGGAGGTCAAACAGAACTCCAATTGGATAGTGCCTGTATTAAGGAAATACAAACAGAAAATGTTGCTCCAGAAGAAAATCTTGTTGGATTGCAAACAGTTCAACATCGCAAACACAAGTTAGTGTTACTCCCATTATTTGCAGGGAAATCTTTAAGGTGATCCACAGTAACACATGTTTTGTCATACTTTATGACAATGACAATTCAATGATTTCACTGACAAAATGTATAAAGTCTCTCCCTCACACTTATCAGAGTTGTAATATACATTTTTAAAAGGCCTAGACATAACCAGACTTTAGCCACAATTTCTCAAGTGTGAAGAAGAACCATTTAATGGAATCTGAGTTAGATTTGTCTTTCTCTCTACAGATGTAGTGGCAAGTTTAAATTTCACTGCAACACTTTAATTTGACACTTTGCAAGAAGACCAGTGATGTTGTATGGTTTAGAGACAGTGGATTTGAAGAAAAGACAGGAGGAAGAGCTGGAGATAGCAGAGCTGAAGACGTTGAGGTTTCACCTGGGCATGACCAAGATGGATAGGATCAGGAATGAGTATATTAGAGGGACTGCTCATGTGAGATGTTTGAGAAATGAAGTTAGAGAGGCCAGGCAGAGATGGTTTGAACATCTCTACTAAATCTACTAAATCTAATCTCTACTAAATATATTGGTCAAAGGCTGTGGAGGGTAGAGCTGCCAGGAGGTAGGAGAAAAATCAAAGAGAAGGTTCATGAATGTGTGAAAAAGGACCTGGTGTGAGAGAAGAAGCTACAGAGGACAGGGCGAGATAGTTTGCTGTGGTAAACCCTGAAGGGAAACCCCAAAAGGAAAACAAAACTTTTATCTGAAACTACCTGTGTTTAGAACAAGTTGACGAGTTCCTATAAAGCCAACCCATCAGTCTACTCTGTACTAATTCAGGACAAAGCTTCCATTACAGGTTCCCAGATACAATCATAATAACTGACAGTTTACTATTAAAAAAAGAAAAAACAAGTCTTCTTGTTACAACAAATGGTTAAATGACCACCATCACTTGTTCATTTCTACAAATACATTTTATGGAGTCACACCTACTTCGATGCTATTGCAAACTAGGTTCCTTCAATGCCAGACATGCAATACTGCCACCTTGTGGAATAACTCTGTGTCTGCATTCTGTTAACTGGATCAACTGCATATCTGATATCCTTGTAAGCAGAGGATGGCATTCTAATATAAGAAATACACAAAAGCATTGTTTTCCTGTGCATTTGGCCTTTCGACAAAAACAATAGTCATAAGATAAGAAATGTATAAAGTCACACGTACCAACCTCATTTCTGGTACTAGTAAAACAAGCTCATTTACAAATTTGCTCACCATTTCAGTGGCGTTCCTTCATACTCGAACCACATCTCCTCCACGTCCTCAGCCCGCATCACTTTGAGGAAGTGTTTTTTCACCTTGTCTGTGACCAGAGTCAGGTAGCTCACCCTGGGTAACAGCAGCTGAATATTCAACAGGACAGAGGAAGAAGCACGTTATTAAAACAATACAGTCTGTTATTCTGTACTGAGCTGTACTTTGGACTCAATGGAAAGAGTAGTGTACTTCCTCAACTCTTGACAGAGAAGAATGAGTACATAATACTTCAGTTTACACCTACATGCTTTCTGGTTCTCATATATATTTTATAAATATGCTAGATGTTCTGAAAACTATGATAAAAAGCCCCAAAATTGTGACACGAAATGTTTAGAAACATGTTAATGACCTTCTATGTAGGTTGCCTCAATATCAGGCTACATAACAGATCTCAAGGCTAGATCTCCAAATGATTCATTGTAGAGGCGCTAAGTGCTAACATGCACTTTTACATCTAATCACCACAGTTAAGTGAGCTAGTTTTTGTGTTTTTTCAGTTCAGTTAGAATATCGTTACACCCTTATTTTTTAAAACTGGAGGCAGGCAAAAACGAAAGTTAGGTGTTTCCCCTGATTCGGTGGCCGTACGTGCAAGACCACAGTTCTACTTACATAGTAGGGCTCGGCCTCTCTCTCTGTCACCTCATCCTGGTTCAGAGTGAAGCAAGTGGGTATCCGGCCGAACCAAACGTCTCTCAATACGTCCTTGTCATCTGCCATGCTGCTGCTCCCAGTGGTACATAAAGAAGAAATTCCCCTAAACACGGACGCCTAAGTCCAAACACTGCCCGCTTCCTCCTGCAGTTAGCAACAGAGCAGACAGGCAAGAATTCGTAAAACTTTCTCCAGCATCACCACCACCTTCGAACCTCAGTCAATCAAGTAGCAGGTGCTACAGCCTCGACACCAGTTAATCACAAGCGAGCTATTACTTTAATAAACTGTCAGTGGAGTTAAAAGTTACCACCTAGTTCAGAACCAACGACCCACCTGCTGGGCTCGTAGACTAACTGTTCAAATATGGAGCTGTAGTACAAAACAAACAAACAAAATACACATAACAAAAAAGCTGATGTTAGCTTAAGGGCTAGGTGAGCTAACTTGGCGAATGGAAACCTGCGAAAGAATTGTTTCCGGAGGATAAACGGGCCTACTTCCGTGATAACGTTAAAGTCATCCGCTTCCGGAAACTGTTAATGTGGGAGAATGAGACAGAGGTAAAGTGGATACCTTACTTTTAGTCGATGTTTTATAGTCAACTTGCATGGAGAAAGGGCCGTGACAGTCGGTGTTGTCATTCCCCGGCTGTCACCGGAAAAACAGCTGAACTGCCCCATTACCGCAAAACAGCGCCCCCCTCTGACAGGACCCCCCACTCAAAAAAAAAAATAAATAAAATAATAATAATAATAATAATAATAATAATAATAATAATAATAATAATAATAATAATAATAATAATAATAATAATAAATTCACAGCGTTTTTAAAATACAGTGACCAGATTTCTGACATGAAATCCGAGGACGTTTACAGCTCGGAGATAGGTAAATATTGCAGAGGACATGGAAGATTACCGTTAGAATTACCGATAAACGTTATCAGGGTGACATGAAAAGACAGTGATTATTAAGGGGACAGCTTTAGCCGGGGACATCCAAACCAAGGACTGTCCCCAGAAATCAGAATATTGGACGATGTTGAATGATGATCTTGATCTGTTGCCGGCGCGTCATCAATATGCGACGTCTCTCGTAAAATACGCCAGTAGGCTGTTTGGGGCGGTTGTGGCAGACGGTTACTGAGAAGCTTCAAGAATGGATAAATCATTGGGGACTGATGACTTGGAGATGCGTCTCCGGGCGCTGGAGAGCCGTATCCACGGCGAAAGGAGAAACAGAAGTGCCAAACCTGTCAAGGTTCGCCCGTAACAAAATCTGCTCATACGTGGGGAAGATTTTAGCAGTATAGCTAGCTATTAGCCTAGCAAAAGCGTCCGTCGCTGACCGAGTTAACGCCCTTTGTATTTGTTACACAGATGTACGGTGTTTTTTTTTTAATATAGTATGACAGTCATTCGCCTCTATGTGACGATAACGCCTTTGTCATATGGTTACTTTCTATCAGTTGTTCGTATATCTGTTTATTCGGTTTGCAGTGTCTAAACAGTTGGTTAGCTATGAGCTGTGAGGCCGTAATGGAATCGTTGTATGTATGAATCTACTCTATGCTGTGGAATTCATAATTATACAGTCTTAAATATAATAGTAAGTATTATAGTTGTAAACCGGGACTAGTTTTATCTTTTATTTCTTTTAATCAATTTTTTTAATCCTCGCGACAGGAGATTCAAACCATTGTTTTTAGTTATTGAACATATTTTATGCCGCTATTTGAGTGATGCCAAGACCTTTCGTGTGTATCATCAAAATAAGAGACGAGTTTGCCGATAACATCAATTATTTCCGACCAGGTAGCATAATGTTCTGAAACCCCACTGGGAGCAGTTGCGCTAATTCTTAATTGGATCTTAAAGAAAAAATGCAATAGAAATGTTTCCAATATTGTTATTGTCTAAACTGTTGGTCTTCTTTCAAATATATTATTACTATTTTATCTATTTAGTTGTTTGGAACAGTGAATATTAATGAACATCTATTCAGACAGCAATAGGTGTAAATATGCCAGATTATATCAACAAGGTCAATTTGCATCCCAGTCACTAGGCAGGTAACACAAAAACTTGATAAGACATACAACAGGACAATAGATCCTTATTAGAGCACATCACAATAGAGGACATTACTAAGAAGTTAAAAGTCAACGGTTACAAGACTGGTTTGCTTTCAAACACTGCTTGAGGTAAGCTTTGAAGGTTTGTAATGTGGGACACTTCCTTATGGAGAGAAAGATCTTACTGGTCTTTACAGAAAGAGCCTTTTGTCCAAATCTGTTTTTCTGCATAGAATGAGGCCAGTTGGACGATAATGTCAGTAAAATGGCCTCTAGAAGAAAACAAATAACATGATAACAGTGATTTGTTACCCATCTCAAGCAGGATTTGCATCTCTGAGATGAACCGGATTAATAGATTTCCAGATGTTTAGGAAAGCACTTTTATGAATCTGGTACATGACTTTATCGCATGTGGTCTAAGAAGAAGTAACAGTTCTTGGGAGTCAGCACATGCGGGATCCATCTGGAGTGTCATGTGATGTGAAAAAAAACAAAAAAAAACATTTCAACTTACAAAGAGGCACTGAATATGAACTATTCTGTGCTTGATGTTGTGTTTACAGGGGTGGAGAAAGTGGCACAATGCCTTGCTTATTTAGTGCTTTGTATGTTACTGATAGCTGAAGTTTAGTTGTAGCTTTCTAATCTTAGTGGGGAAGTATACCCTCAGTGTACACAGAATGACACCTTAAATGTGAATGGTCTTGTTCAGTCAACATATTGCACATGCCTTTGAGGGTAATAATACTTGCTCTTCAAAGCATGGCACAAGTAAATTGACGGAGGAACATGTTATGATTAAAAAAAACTCTATACTCTTATCAATGACTAATGTTAAATCTAATCATGTCTTTTTTTTCCCAGTGTGTAGAGTCTTTGGCCCGGATTCAGGCAGGTCTGAGCAACACAGCCAACAAGAGGGAACGAGTAAAGATCCTGCATAAGAAGAGTGAGTCTCACACTATAGTATTAACCCTTACACTTGATTTCTGCAATCTGTAGTTTTGGATATAATGCACTGGAATGTTGGAAACTTTGTCCTCTTTGGAAAACCTTGGTGGACCAAGGAGGAACCATGTAGCTACATGAATTATTTTCGGTATCTCAATAAATCTCAATAAATGTTTAGTAGATAGCAAGAAGCTGTCTCAATCATTTTTTTGAAGAATTAACGAACGCAGATTCTAACAGCATCCATGCATAAATTATTTCAAAATAAAAACAACGCAGTTGTATTGCATGCACAGCATAAATACTTGTTCATTTGTGTTTATGACAGACAGGGCCATATAATGCCCAGGTCTGACTTAGAGGCTTGCTCTGTCTATATTTATTTATGCATTTAGTTTTCAGATTACTCTCATAGGGTGCTCCTCTATATTGTACAGTAATTTGCATAGCATATTTAAAAAAAAAAAAAAAACTGTTTCATTGTTGTATTTTATGTTAGATAGTTGAATAGTAGAGGTCAAGGGAAGGTGACCGAAGCAGAATGGAATGGTGTGTGCCATTAGGCACCAGCAATAAATTTGGTAATGTCAAAGCTTTGTTAAAAATATCCATATAATTGAAGACGCAGTTGGTCTTGCAGGGATTCAACAGTGTTGACTGTGTTTTTAATCATGACTATTGGTGTTATGGTGCAGTTGAAGACTTGTTGAAGTACCTGGACCCTCAGTTCACTGATCACATCACTGTACCTGATGCCATGAAGCTGGAGTTCATCCTTGCTGGTAAGCACAAAATAAATATAAATATAAATATAAATTAATCAGAATAAACAAAATGCTCATTCTGTGCATTTGTCTTCACAGAGGAGGACTTTCTGCTTTCTCAAGCTTCTTTGCTCGAGCAGGTCAACAACCTGCAACCACTCTTGGACAGCAATTACATCAGAGGTGAGTTTCACCTTGCAGATGCATGCGGTGTGCAGAGCATCATGTGCCATGTTATTTTTGCCCCTGACAGAAAAGGAAGAAGGAACTAACTTTACCCTCCTAACAGTTTTGTAGCCAGTGATTTTACTCTCTATTAATTATTAATTAAAAGTCATTTCTATTACACGTGTCCCATAGTGCGCGCTGCAGCCAGACTTTTATTCAGTGATGTTTTTCAACACAGTTGTGTAATTGCTGGATGAATAAAGAGCTAGAGTACTATATGTCTGCCTTTCCAGGCCTATTTTAGCTGTATGTTTTTGTTGTGCACAGATGTACCTGAACACGCCACCAAGCTGCAGCGACTGTCACAGATTCATATCAAACAGCAGGTACCCTCTTCTCTTCCTCTGTCTCCATCTAGATCTTTGTGCCTCTCATTGCACAGGTTCTATAAGGTTGTTTGTTTTACAGGACCAAACTGAGGCTCAGTCCCAGGAGGTGAAGAAACTTTTTGAGGAATACAACAAAATGGTACACATCTGTTTATTTCAGGAAAATAAGTCAAACTGTGATGCTTGACTTCTTGGGTTGAAAAAGAGAAGACATTAAAACATAAATACTTGAACATGCAAGCATCTGCTCTATTGCTTTTCTGTTACCAATGACATACATTAGTGCAGGAGTTAAACTCCGCCCACTAACACCTGTCCTCTGATTGGCAGATGTTCCTGCTGTCCAAGCAGTTCACGCAGTGGGATGAGACCCTGAGGAAGCTGGAGGAGGCTAAAGGAATCCGACCTGTGGAGTAGTTACATGGACACATTTCTGAAGAGGATGGTGACGATGAAGACGACTGCACTACAGTGGGAGCTTTAGATCAGAAAGGTGTTACACGTGTAGCTTGTTCAGATGAAAAATGAGACATAAGCATAACATTTCACTGATTTAGTTTTTAATTGCTGATCGGTTTGTCGCCATTTAATTAAATCAGGTGATAGAACCTTGATAGAATTTTCAGTGTACTGTATCTGGCACAGTGTCTATTATTGTAGTTATATGCTGATATGTCTCCCAGCTGTTGGTACCCCCCCACCAACCAACCAAGACAGACGGTAAAACCTTAAACATAAAGACTGGAGGAAGTGTAAAATAAAAAGGAACTGGGTCTTGAATGACTCTTAATTCATCATCTGGAAGAATTGACTCCCATCACCAGCTCTGAGAAGCTGCTGTTATTTATTGTCAGACAACAGGGCTATTTATGTTTTCATTTTGACTTTACTTACTTAACTTTATGTAATGCATTCCAACGTTGCCTCCCTGCTGCAAGCTGATCACAAGACTTGTTTTTTGTTGCTGCACACACATATAGTCCGAGCTTTAGATTTTCCTTCTGGAGGCTTCCAGAAGACCTTGAATTAGAACTCTTAAATATATCTCATTTGGCACACAGCATGACTCAGTTAATACAATAAATATACTTTTCACCGACTAGTCCAATGTGTTATGTCGTTTTTGTACCTATAAACTGTTTAAAATGGCAGACTTATTTCGGGGTCTCTGTGCGTAAATACTGGTGATTAACTGGTTTATAGGAGGGTACAGGTTCATTTCATTTTCCACGCCCACAAAAGGCTCTGTAAACAATACTGCTGCACCTTCATCCAGCCTACTATCCTAAAATCAAAAACGAGTGGGCCAGTACCAGTAGAATGTCTGTATTGCTTTTCATGATATTTGTTAATGGTTTGCACTTTGGGGTGAACCCTGTGTATTTATTTCTGTGAAGTATTTATGGTAGACCTGGGTAATAAGCCTACCTCCTCATGAGTGTGGTCTGGGCTTGGTGATGTTTTTTTTTTTTTTTTGTAACATGGAATGGCCCCTGCAATCATCTATTTTTTATTTTTATGTCTCAGAGCGCCCCACTGTTTTTCTCAGAATGAATAAGCTGCTGATGTGACCTCCCATCTGCCCCTGCTTTCTCTGACAGAAACCTGCTTCACTTACAGCTAGCTCATTTGACTACCTGGAGCAAGTTCACAGAAGTAGCTTCAGAAATACTACCCTTCCACTCAACACTGTATTTGCTTAATAGATAAAGAAATAATCCCACATATGAAACGGTTGTAAGACAGTTTCCCCTTACAGTATATTTGAGCCCCTGAAAATAGATGACTGCGCACCCTCTAACTTAGATGTGCATACGCACAAAGTAAAGATGATTGTGTGTGCTTTAACCTTTATTCACAATATAAATTTTTGATTTTGTTTTGACAAAAATGTGTCGGTATCCAAACATGGTAAGGACCTAACTGTGTGTGTGGGATTCATAAATCATTACACTTCAGCCATTAGGCATTTGCACATTAATGCACACAATCTAGTGATTCAGTCAAAAATTCTTTATTTTATTTCAAAGTCCTCATCATGTTTTTTGAGGAAGTGCTGCACACAGGCCGAAAGAAATGGATGAGCATTCAGAAAGATGACAAATGACAGGAATCAATAGGACACACTCAGAAGAATACAAACACAGTAAGTTGAAAAGGAAATTTTAAAACAACAAAAGAAAAAAAGGAATGGTGGCTTACTCAGATGATGAGGGGATGATGACTGAATGTAGCACTGCAACTTAAAATACACACATATTTATTACAGTTGCCACAGCAATAGTATAACAATTCTACAGGAATATGACAGCTATAACAAGACTTTTACTCTATTCATTTCTTTCCATGATTTCTATGGTATTTTAGAATATGAACTGACTTCCAAGATTATATTCTCCACCTGAAATTCAAAAATACATACTGTGTGATGAGTGATGGTCTTACCGTCTTCAGTGAGATGGTAGAGGCCTACTGGAGCGGTGCAAAAAGCATTTCTTCTATATATCACAGAACAATCTGAAGATATTTTTATCTTTGTTGAATAGAGTTCCAAGGTACTCTATTGTGCTTGATGACTTGTCTTGGTGAACACAAATGTAATTTTCAAATTTCAACTGCATTATGGCTTATCGGGATATTCAAAATGACACTGACATCTAACTACTCTTTGGAACAGACATCGTTTATGCACAATAGTCAAATTATGAGTATGAGGACAGATAGGTTTCAGCCTGTTATCTCTTCTTTTATCGTTCAGTTGAAACATTTTTAACGGATAGTGTCTCAGAAGGCGCGTAAAACTAATCGACTAAGCTATCACTGGCTGTAATTATGTGAAGTGAAGCAAGAAATGTAAATTCTAGTGAAACTGTGTTTTATTTATCAATCAACAGTGTCTTGAATAAAAATGTGTAGTGAATAAAGATGGAACTACAGCAATGGAACATCCTCTCATCTCAAGGAACTCAAGGAACATCCTCTCATCTCACTATGCTGCACTTGCTATGTATGGTGGAAGTGACAATAAAATTCTTGTCTTTTTGACTCTTGACCTTCATAGCTATCATGTTGTTTATGCTATTCAACCTTTAACCTTCATAATAGGTATAGTATATACATGTACAGTCCAGGGTGGTTAGCACTGTGGCCTCTTGGCACAGGTGTCATTGCTTCACAATAGTCAAATTAAGGGTTCACTTGAATGAATATCTATACAGATTAAATTATAGCTAATGGTCTGTTCTTTTAAAAGTCAAACGAGGACACGCAACACACTGAAAACAGATTCTATCTTTGCAGGTGTTTTAAACCGTCTAAAGCCTCACTAGTTCTTTTTATTTGAAGTAAAGGAAAGTTATTAAAATTATTATTTATTCTTAGGATTATTCTTATTCTTTTATTGTGCATCTGTGTTTGATGTGGCCTTTTGTATAAAGTATTTGCTTTAGTTAAAGTATAAAGTCAATTGTTCCCATCCTGGGACTGTGGGCCAAATCCAAATTCATAAATTCATAAACAGGAAAGTCTGTGAATGTTCTCAGTCATCCAGGTCATGGTAATCCAAAAGGCATTGAATAAAGGCAACTGGACTTGTAGAATTTTTTTGAAGACGTTTCGCCACTCAACCAAGTAGCTTCTTCAGTTCTGAGAGACTGGTGGGAAGTTGAGGTTTAAATAGGAAAAACTCTGTGGGTAAAACTTATCAGAAACTTGCTTGACCAGAAACTGGTGACACTAATTTCCATAACGGCTGGTACTTACCTGTCGGGGGAACTGTGTGCCTAGGCTACTTACCCTATGAATGGAGCTCTAACGAAGCTATTATCAGTGGGAGTCTGGAGGCTCAAAGTGTGAATGTTGTTGAAACTTCTTGGGGATAGAAGTCAAAACTGTATTATAACTTGATAAAATTTAATCTGGTGAGTTTTGTCCCGTAGTGATGCAGTGGCTAAAACTGTTGCCTGCTGGGACCTTCCTGTCTTCTCTGTGTGTTTTCTTCTGAGACAAATGCCTGCTATATATATGTATATATATATATCCGAACTGTCCTGCATTTGAGAAACGTATAAGCTTTACATTTTAAAATGATGGATTTTATTCATCCAAAAGGTTTTCACATTTCCTGGAGCAAAATTTACCGGAATTGTTCAAACCTGACCTGTAAAATTACTAAACGGGAAGTTGATGATTGAGTTAAGCATTTTGTACACTGATCCATCTCCACTCCCCATTAACAGAAGGACCAGTGATACCACCTTAGGCACCTTACAATTGTAAGACTGACTCTGTAGAATTGAACAATAGTACATATGAGACTTTACAAGTCGATGTTGGGTTGGCAGACCATCTTCTTCTTCTATAATATCATCTCATAATATGTCTGGGGTAAAATAATAATAATAAAAAAAACTATTTTAACAGTGTGGTGTTAAGTTCTAATTTGTGTTGCTTTTTATTCCAAATTAAATTAACTGCATCAACCAATAGGACTTGCTTATTTTTATGCATTATGCCGTAGGCACTTAGTTGCCCTGTTTTTGTTTATTGCGTTGAAAACTACCTAAGTAAAACTAGATAAGTTGCTTTGAAAACAAGTCAGAATAACGTCTTCTTACTTCAGCATGTTCACTGGACAAGAGCGTTTAGGTCATTTCAATACAGAGATGTACCTAAGGTTTGCATAGAGCCAGCTCAGCTATCCAGATAGTGAGCGCGGTAATAAACGTGAGCACAAAACTGAGAAGGTGCAAATGTAGTTTTACAATAAACTGAAGAAAAAGAAAAAGAAAAAAAAAATGAATCTTTGCTTTTAAAAGCAACTAGTAGGACCACTTCTGCTCGATGTAGTTAAAGAGAACAGAAAATCACACATATTTGAGTCACAATTAGCTTTATTATTCCAGACTTTGCTCTAATTTAGTATGTTTTACTTTTAGTCGAGACGAGCGAGACCTCTTCCAACAATGCAAAAAAATCACACAAAAATGACAAAATCACTTACTTATGTTTGTATTGATGAGCTAGACTAATAATAACGCATTTTGTTGGACATTGACATTGCTATCGTATGTGCTGTTGCTCAGCAACAGAGTGGCCGGTTACGTTCATCATAGACGATCTTCGGTTGCGTGCACCACTAGGAAGCGCGCCGCTCGCCTCGCTGA
This sequence comes from Mugil cephalus, assembly GCF_022458985.1. Classification (NCBI taxonomy): domain Eukaryota; kingdom Metazoa; phylum Chordata; class Actinopteri; order Mugiliformes; family Mugilidae; genus Mugil; species Mugil cephalus. The sequence goes on from NC_061780.1 coordinate 2,179,047, forward strand.
CAGGGGGAAGGACCAGGGAAGGACGGGACTCTTCGGGCGGCGGGCTGGTTGGTGCTGAAGGAGAGGACCGTCATGGACAGGACGGCCGTGGTGAAGGTCGGAGCGGCGGCCAGCGCCAGCGTCTGCGCTCTGTTTGGCGGCGTGGTTCTGGCCCAGTACATCGTCGCTAAGAAGAAGCGAGCGGGCAAGAAAACTAGAATCATAGAAATGGTGAGTACAAGTGGAGTCTTCAACTTCGTCAAGATGGTCACAGACAGCCAAGAAACAGGACGTGGATGAGCGTGGGCTTCAAAATAAGGGTACACACGACGTCTGTGGTAGCGCTGCTGTTCCTATGTCATGTAATCTTCAGATGTGTTATCAATCAGTAACGATAGTCTCAATTTATAATAAATTTTGGTTGGTATTGTTTCTTTATACTTACCTGACCACATATGGTTTTACTGATTGAATGTCATTTTTACATTAGTTATTTGGGTAAATAACTGCTTAAAATGTGTTGTAAATTGAACATTACATTTTTTTAAAATTAGTTAACACGCGTACTGTTACATTTGCCCATAGCAACGCATATTCACATTTATTTTGATCATTCAGACCGGAAATGTCGCGTCGTGTTCTTCGTGTTTTGACCGTTATGGACCTTCACGCATGCGTGGACGTTCCCTAAAAGAGCAGCTGTTTTTAGAGGTCACTAGCTAGCTTTTACTGAACAAAACGAGCCGCAGCATTTCTGTTTGTCAGGAAAAAGCAGTGACAGCTGACCCTTTGAGTCGCCGGTGCTCTTTGCATCTCTTTTCAGTCCTGCTGTTGTCTGTTTTTGAGTGGGCTGCATGCAGGTTATGCAAGATGCAGCAGGACACATAGCACACTACAATCCACCTTTCTAACCTAACAGGTTTGCCTGTTCTAGCATAAACATTCCACACAAAAAAAAAAATTGAAAAAAACGTCTATTGTTATGGCTTGTGTGATTCTAAAATAAATAAAAAATGGAAGACCGAAACACCTCTCTTTTTTGTTCATCGTAGAACAGGATACATTTTCGTGAAACAGACTATTGTCTTTAAGGCTGTTTGTTAGGTTGGGAAATCTATCCATAAGATATTTTCTCCATATGGTTAAAAAAAATCGTTCACCTTTAGGTTATCAGTAACACTGGGTTCACTGCGTGCCTTTCAAATTTACAATATGGGGCCCGACTGTGGGAAGAATGTCCATACACAGTACAACCACTTGGGTTGTTCTCAAGAAATTCTGTATATTAAGCGAGTAATCATAGTTTAAGATGTTATGAAAACAAATCCAGGATTTAAAGAAGTATGCAAGTCTGGTTGAATTGACTCATGCTAGAGTTATTTGCTTTGTTAGTCAACTTTTTTTTACAGAGAGGAATTCTCTCAAATTCAGTAATCACATTCAGCTTCTAAAGTAGCAGCCTCATCTTTCAAACGTTCTGGCGTTACTCGTTGAGGGTCTTTTTGTTTACACTGTCTCATAACTGCAGCCTGTTTGTTTGCATTAAAGTTAGCATGGCCTGATGTTGTGTCACAGAAACTTAGAGATAAAACCCGGCTGGAGAAAGAGATGTTTGGAGTTGAGATGTTAAGGTGGACATTTGCTTCTTGCATCCAGGAGCTGAATGTTAATGGTGTTGGCATTCGTCTGTGTCATATAAGTAGCCCAGTCATGAACATCAGCTGACTTCCATAAATCTGCTACAGTGTGAGAGGGGGATGATTGAAGGGAGCTTGCCAGTTGCCACTTTTTTCTGTTAATTTAGCTCCATTAACAAAGCCTGATAAAATAAAGAAAGATCAATTTTAGCTTTCCTTTAGACGAATTTTACTGAACATGTCATGGTTAGCTTTAGGTAATACTGCTAAATGAACAACTAAACAACAACACACAGGGCTGTAAAATTAAGTCATGAAGACATGTCAAATTGTCATTTTAGGCTGGCCCGAAAATTGGGTCAATAACCAGTTGTCAATCTAGATGTAGATATAGAGAATATAATACATTTGGTATTAACTCATCTAATAATTATGTGAAAGACAAAGCACAGGAAGACATCAAGGGGGCGCACCAACCAAGCTATACGACTATAAAATACCAGTTTGTTGGCTCTGGCTCTGCTCTTCCTTTAATCCAGTCTTCCGGTGAAAGAAAGAAACTCGTTGATGTTTTTTTTTTTTTTAGCTGTAGTAGTGGCTGCTCTCCAGATACAGTTTCCTGCTGTCACGTTCAGCATGGAAACTTGTGACCATCTGCTTTTGATAAAGCCGGGTGCTGTGGGAGAATCACAAACATCTGCTCTGAAGTGCAGGAGCCCAAAAACTAACAACAACAACTCAAGTTAAACTTCACTGCCGCTCCTTCGTAGAGTGAGTGGTGTGACTCTGCCAGCCCATCTGTATCATCTCAGAAATACCAAAACCATTGTGGCTCTGGTTAGTGTTGTTGCTCAGGGACTTTCACATTCTCTGGTTGAAGTTTTATTTGACAGGAAAGGAAGAACATAATATACTCAGTGGGCTAAAATGGAGGAAAATTCTACACACACAGACACACAAATGAGACCCTCGATACTACACAAAGCCAGCACACTGGAAGAACAGCATTGCACACTCTACACACTCTACATGTAGTTTCAGAGTTTGAATAGGCTGCAGCTTCATCACAAACTCTTACTACTCTGCTGGCGCTGCTGTTTTTTTGAAATTATTCAGTCATCTGGAGACAACATGTTGACAACTTTGGATTTCAGCTTTAGAAATGAACCACATGAACAAAGTCACATTTAAAAGCCCTGCAGGATATCAAGAGAATCTATGGTGTGTGATAACATTGTTAAATATCGTGATAATTGCATTGATATGAGTTAGCCACGATTTTGCCCACGTTCCCTCTCCCTTCTCTCCTCCATCCAGGATCCGTATTCAGTGATAGGTCAAATGTTGGAAAGATGATTTATTTTATGTTAAGTTAAATTCATTTGGTAGGAAGTTTTCTACAAGCAACTTGAATAGTTAAGGATGTAATGTCTTGCTCAAGTAGACAAATATACAGGCAAATGGAGGCTATAAGTAATGGCTAAATCCATCAGTTAAAGATAGATTGATAGATAGATAGATAGGTTGATTGATTGATTGATTGATTACTTTACTCATCCTCGAAGGGAAATTAGGTTGTCACAGCAGTCCGGTATTGGGGTACAATAAAATACTGAGGTATAAAAATAAAGGCAAAGGTAAAAACACAGAATAGGACAAGGACACTTAAAAACCCAAGAAACATAGGTGGATAAGGTGCCGTGGTAGGATGAGGGCAGTAGTACTGATGATATGATGGTAGTGTTGTAAATAAACAGCATATAATAGTAGTATAGTATGTAATATAATATAATATAATATAATATAATATAATATAATATAATTTAATTTAATATAGTAATATAATATATAATAGAGTATACGATGGTAATAAAAGTATGTACTAATAATGGCAGCAGCATCAGTATGTAATAATGTTTTTATTTATTTTGTAATTATGCATGTTATTAATTCTTATATGTGGGAATTGCTTACTTTATTCTCCTGTTCATCCATCTGTGTTGTGTGATCCTCGACAAATTGTGTCTTGGGCATCAACATATTATAGTATGTTACCTTATGCTCTTCAAAATCCTTCTCTTGGATGTTGATTCTGATGCTAAACTGAGTGCTGGATGACTCCTTGCAGGACTCGAGGGTGATACCTTTGTTTTTTGTCTGATACTTCAATATGAAATGAGAGGTTTTCAGCCCGACTCAAAGGAGGGGCAAACATGTGAAGACCACACATGAATCTTTTAACAAAAATAAAGTGTATTGATATGATTGTATTGATTAATTGCAGTCAGTAAATCATTCATGTCTGTTGTGTGAGTAAGTGAAAGCTAGAATTGAAGAACCAAAGCTCAACTCAACCAAGCCAAACCAAACTAAGTGGAGAAAGAGAGACACCTATAGATACAGGTTAGTAATCACATCAATCCTGGTGTCAAGCGTGTCTCCTAGTGGCCCAATCCCTAAACACCAACAAATGAAGACATAGGTCTTGAGTTTGTCACAATTTACCATCCTTTAATCTGTGATTATGATTAGATTACAGATTAACAGGGGACATTAGACATGCGTGTAAGTCATAATAGGTCCAAGGATCACATTAGTAATAGCAGCTTCACAGGGTTTCAAAAAGGGTTTTTTGTCGGTTAAGTGAACAAATGTGCTGTGTTTTGTGCTGGCCACTGGAGGGCAGAAGAAGGCAGTTTAAACCTCTCACTGTACATTTCTGTTATGTAGGGGAGAACCGCAAGTCTGTTTATTTTAATACAAGACAGAGATGATAAGACCAAAACAGTATGAGCTAACTCAGAGTCCTGTTGACTTACAGATGACTTGAATGTTCCCTAAACCCTTAATCGGTGGAGGCCATGGGAAGAAACAGCCTGTTCGAGTATGTTTGGGTCTTGCAGTTCAGGAGTTGAAGTACACAAAGCGATTTATAGTCAGGATATGGATAAGGCTTTACACGCTGGAATCTTACCATGTGTTCCCAACAAAGAGCATAACGGAGAGAAGCTTCCTGAACTCATACTTCCGTGGGGGCATTTCTTTTCTTTTGTAATATCTTTTGTAATTTCTTTTTTGCTCTTGCATGGTTGACAACACTTCCTCTGTTGACTTTGGTTTGCAATCACAACATCTGGCCGTGCCCAGCTCCCAGTGTGGGTGTGGTAGTAGAAAACTGAAGGAGATCATTGATGCTAAAGCAAGCACTACTGTATGTCACACATCAATAATATCAGTCAGCAGGTTCACAGGTTGCCTGAAAAATAGTGAAGATTGGATGAACCGTTTGGGTTGGATTGGATGAAATGTTCCAGTGTGGGTAAAAAGCACGCAGTAACAAAAAAATATGTATTCTTGGTGACCCCGTTGTATATTTCTAAGCCAAATGATTCTAAGTGAAACAGGTAGGGTGTACAGATATTGCAAGCACGTAGATGGAGTTACAACTGTATTAGTTGTGGCCATTGGTTGTATTCTTAGGGTTGAGACTAGTTTAACCGAAGAACCCACCTGCTTTGGTTGCATGAGTTTTTCCGCCTGTCATTTTTATAGCTTCTAAATTGCCCTGTGATTCACTTGTTGCAAATGGCTCTGCTGCTTTGTTGGTTGGAAGTGGATTTTCCAGGATCAGGTTGCCTAAGTTTCATCCTGACAAATTCTTCAGAGCAAAATATGCAGACACAAAGCAAAATATTGGTAGTGTGTGAACTACCAATATTTTATAATATGTTAGTCAGCTGTGTTGGTCCCTCCTAGTTCTGTCAAAGTTGTGATTTGTTCATCTGGGTACCTGCCCACTTTGTCTATCATTACAGCTTTTGTGGTCATTTCCTTAAAGTTCCATGTTCTCGCGTTGCCACATTTCTCCACATTTCTCTTTCTGTGTGCACACCCCTTAAGAGGAGCTGCAATAGATGTACTGAAATACTTTAGTGAGCGTATACAGAGTCCTGTCCGTACGGTAAGTTACTTGTCAAAGTAAATTGCAGTACTGGGAGTGGTCACTGTTTGGGCCAAGGAAGCCCTCAGTGGACTGTTGCTCTTTGTCCTTCATGACCCCTGACCTCTGACAGGCCAAGGCTTTGTCAGTAACCTCTGTTCAGACTCATGTTCATTGGGCGAGAGGGATGCTGGGAGAACACTCAACGGACACTTATATGAACTACCCACCATCATTTTTCCTGATCTTGAAGCCACAGAATTTGTGACACTGTGATTATTGTAGAACAGTAATTACAGCTCTAAAATGCTTACTTAATAAATCTGCATTACCGTGTTGTGTCTGACCATGTCGTAAAACTTTTTTCCTCCCTAATGTGTTGAGATGAAAAGTGAAGTCTATTTTGAGAAGCTTGTCACACTGGAAGCCTAGAAACAAATCACTCTCCAGTGTCTTTCTTTGCTCTATAGAGACAGGTTGCATGGCAACATATTCATACGCGTGTTTTGGAAAGCTATATTCATGTAATCAACAACTAATTTCATTGGACACTTCACAACATAATCAATCCTGTGACAACACAGTATTTATCTGTGCACAGTTCCATATTTCCTAAGCAGGCTGCAGTCTAGGATCTGCCTGTACTGTTATTGCTGCATGCTAAGGAGAAACAGATTGTACTGGAACAGATAGATTAATATACTGAAAGAATGCCTTGAAGCAAAACAAAACCTTAAGGCCCCTCCTCTTGTAAATCTGGGAAGCTGTTGGTAGGGCTGCGTCTTTGCCACCCTGCTGAGGCCTAATATTGTGGTGAGATGTAATCAGAGAGGGTCGACCTAAATTTTGAGAGTCATAGTATGTGAGGCAGTCGAGGTCAGCAGGAGAGGGGACGAGGTCGTCTCATGTTCCGCTCTGGGCCCTCTTACAGCAACAACACCAGGGCTCTGAGCCTTATTCAGCAAAAAGTGAGCCTGGGGCTAAGTCTCAGTGTAGCACAAAGGTTCCCATCTCATCTCATATCATCTTCCATACCGCTTAATACTGCACTAGGGTCGCGGGGGTTGCTGGAGCCTATCACAGCTGCACAAAGGTTCCAATTCTTTTTATCTCCTCCATGAATCCACTTCATAACAACTGTAAACAGATGAGTTAAAGAACCACCTTGAATAAAGTGACTAGTTGTATTTACCCTTTAGGCCAATGAGTGCCTTCCTGCAAAGATACATTTGAGGTTGTTTAGTGCGCATGCAACAGCTTAGATTGGCACTTTCTTTTAATTCAAGTTCAGTATATTACCATTTATATATTGACTCTTCTTTGCATTGCGAAGTAATTAAAAAGAACTGATTGACTGTGGCATACAGCAGCATCACAAGAGTCATAAAGTCAGTGAGCTGACTTCTAAACTAAAGCTCACTGACGATAGCCTCAAATCACTGGTCATACCAAGCCGTGAGGTACCTCAGTGTACAATCACTTGCCAGTTAATTAGGCACACAAGTGAAAATGTCTGTATTTAAATACTACAGTCCTGCAGTAAATCTGAGCTTCACTGTATTCAGTAATGGTTCAAGGAACCGTGGGAGCTGTAGATTCAGCTGTGTTTTCATTTGGAGGCTGTGGTATGTAGCATTGTTGAATTGAACTTGTACCAACACACGTTTCTATTATTTTCACAATCCCATTTTAGTTTGTGGGCTAGGCTAAATAACAGAAACAGTAGTTTAGTTTTTGTATATTTGTTCAACTGTTGAGCCAAGTCAGCTTGTCGTTTGTTTTGACTTTGTGTTCACCTGGATACGGCCGCTTCTAAATCCCATCCAAAGCAAGCTTGGTTTCTCAACCAATTACCAGAGCCAATAATGGACTCTACTGACTGATACATGTATTGAACTGACATTGCATTGTTTGCACAAATCCATCGTCAGCTGATGTGAGCAATATGTAGAATGTTCCTGCGACTTTCACACAAGAACTTAGAGTTTAACCTGAATACTAATGTGTGTAATAAGACGAAAAACATCAAACGTGTTGAGTCTCCTCCAGAAAGAGTCGTGCCCGTGAGCCAAATATTAAAGCAGCAACACGAAGATAACATGTTGTGGATCATCCGTGTGCATTAGTGACTATAGTAGCACCAAACGGCCTGACGCTCCCTCTGAACCTTCACCCTTGTGACCTGTCATGCAGCCATTTACTGCATGTTTGTGTGTTTTGCATGGGTGTGTTGTTCATTAAAAATGTGTGTGCTCAGCAGTCCTGAAGCGAGCCCAGCCTTTCTAATTTATTTTAAAGGTTTCTTTAAAAAAAAAAAAAAAGAAAAAAAGAAAGGTCAAAGGTCACGTTGCTGGAATGCAAGTAGATTACAAATGCTGGCCCCATTGCACGTCTATTTATACGGCCTGTGTGTGTTGACATGGGTCAGCTAGAATTGTCACTGTGCATGTTTGTGTGTGTTTGAGCCTCACTATATGGAGGGGTGGGGTTATGTTTTCTAATCTATTCAAGGCAACGCCCCCACCCTCCTGGACTGTTGCTGTAGATATATAAGCCCTCTGCAGACACACAATCTTTTCTTCACTTTTTGCTAAGACTACAGACCAGAGGTAAGAGAGAGAGAGAGAAAGAGAGAGAGAGAGTGAGTGTGTGTGTGTGTGTGTGTGTGTGTGTGTGTGTGTGTGTGTGTGTGTGTGTGACAGTTATGCTCCAGGCTGTTTTTGGTTCATACTGACTATTAACTTAACAAAATTAGCTTCATGTAGTGTTAATTTCAAAATTCAACATTTTCTAACCCTACTGCTGTTGGGAAGAACATGGGCTTTAAATTATGTAAGACATACTTTGAAAAAAAAAACTGAAGCACAGAATAAGAGGAGCAGGTTTGAATTTCACTTCCAGGTGGGGTGCACGTTCTTTAAAACTCTGCTTCCTCTGACTTATTTGTTCCTAGTCTGAGGATACAGCGAGTCTCTAAATGCAGAATGAGTTTAAATGTTTGGAATGTAAATTCCTATTGGAAACATCTACTTTTAAAACAGATAAAAAGTTAAAAAATAGATTTTTTTTTGTCTTGCCTTGACAAGCAAGCACATGTTGCACCGTTAGATATGAAATTTCAGACGTCGTTTTGGGACTTTGCGTGTATCAAATGTGTGAGGCTTGTTAAAGTACAGCTTCAGTGTACAATAAAGGAACTAGAGTTTATTTTTAGCCTGTGTTCTGAGTGTCATGTATAAAATAATTTATGAGGTGATTAATCAACCTCTGTTTGTGTAGCGAAAATATAAAATTGATTCTTTCATTGCATTAGTGGACAGCCATTTCACAGATAGCTTAACATACTCATTCCTTAGTTATGATATGTGTGGTGACAGGCTATTTTAGCATCGTAATACAAGCACACCCCTGAGCTCTCAGCTGAGCCTGCAGAATTAGTGCAGGATATCTGTGGATTTTGTCTTAGTTTTGAGTCTGTCTATACTCAGTAAGATCCACAGTCCAGAGTTGAGTTAGACGCTCATTTCTATATTAAAAATGTGCTCCTTTCATCCGGATGGAGAGATGCAGCCAGGCTCAAGAAGTGACAATTACAGACGTGGTAATGACACTGGGCCTAGAAGAAGTTGCTGGAGAGATGAAGTTATAAGAAGGTCTGAAGTTGACGTCCTCTCTGCAGGGTCCTATGACGGCTGGTTGTGTGTCTGTTCATCTTGTCATGTAACTCTGACAGATTCCAAACCGTGCCAAGAAATACTATATTGTAATATGCTGGAAGCAGTGCTGAAGAAAGACTGTCAGCCCTTTTAGTTGGACTTGGGTATGTGGGAGGGTTATTCAAGACAGAACATGCAGTCCCAGTACACCTCTGCACACACTTAAACACAAGCATATGTTTAGCCACAGTGCAAGTCTGACCTAGTTCTCAACATATACACGCTTCTCTTAGATTCTCATGTTCCTCGTCTTTATATAGCTCTAGTACTGTAGTCAGAACTGAGGCCTTTCAGGAATTTCTTAAATCTGTAGCAGTTGAGTCACACGCATGAAGTTATATTTCATGTCTTCTCTTTCGTTGTCCTGTTTACCAAATATACATCAGAGGACTTTTTAACCCCCTTTCTCCCTTTCACACTAGATGCCTCAGTTTGAGAAATCAACGGTCCACATGAGGGACCCTGAACGGGTGGAGCAGATCATCTGTGGCCTAATCAAAGGAGGAGCTTCCAAACTACAGGTAGAACATTGAGTCCTGTCCTTTTTTTTTTTTTGCATTTGCCTACATAGTTAAACCCCACAGGGTGTCAACATTATATGAGGTTGATGCAGTTATATTCTTGCAGCTGAATATTATATTCAGTGCATGAGTCCTGTCCTTTCTGTGCTTTGGTGAAACAGCACCATCTAGTGGGGCTAAAGTTCACCAGGCTACAGTTAATGAACAAACTTCTTACCACTGAAAGCACCTCGTTTGAAGATTTCCTGTTAGTGAATCCCTGTGAATCCCTTTGCAGGTTTGGTTTCAATATGTTCTTTTCTAGTTGTGGTAAACAAAGTGTTCTCAATTGTTGCAGGTCATCACAGACTTTGACATGACGTTAAGCAAATTTGCAGTCAACGGCAAGCGTTGTCCGTCATGTCACCGTAAGTAAAACAAGAAGTCATTGTTTGATATTTCTGGCAGTTATTTGGGGACCAGCACAAAAGCAGTGCACGGGTATGTCTTAATTTAAATCCCTCAGTTTGAAACATATCTGTTTCAGATATCATTGATAACTGCAAACTGGTAACAGATGAGTGCAGACAGAAGCTGCTGCAGCTGAACAATAAATATTATCCCATTGAGATTGATCCTCACCTCACCATGGAAGAGAAATACCCATTTATGGTTGAGTGGTAAGTCCCACCACAAGTCTGCCCACCCATGATAACTCCGTTCCTTTCATGAGTTGTGAGCCTTCCTAAAGATGAGTGTATTTTTCAGGTATTTCAAGTCTCACACACTACTTGTGGAGCAGCGGATAGAGAAAGACAAACTGCCAGAGGTGGTGAGAGAGTCTGACGCTGCACTCAGGTATGCGTGGAGGAAAAGGTGGAGCCAGCTTAATGAAATACAGGACGGATAAACTGAAGGTTGAACTTACTGTGTGTTGGGTTTCAGAGATGGCTTTGAGCAGTTCTTTGACCGCCTACAGCAGCACAATGTGCCTGTCTTCATTTTCTCCGCTGGCCTGGGTGACGTCCTTGAGGAAATCATCCGTCAGGCCGGAGTCTACCACCCCAATGTCAAGGTTGTCTCCAACTTCATGGATTTCGATGACAACGTGAGTCCTGCATGGAAGACAGAGGCCTGTGCCTTTACTCTGTTCAACCACCTGACAATGGAGGAATTGGAACACGCTAGCTGAGCTTGCTCTTTGGTTATTTTCTTTATCTCGTAGGGCGTCCTGAAAGGGTTCAAAGGCGAGCTGATCCATGTGTACAACAAACACGATGGCGCCCTGCGAAACACAGAGTACTTCAAACAGCTAAGAGAGTACTGCAACATCATTCTGATGGGTGACTCACTGGGAGACCTCAGCATGGCCGATGGTGTGCCCAATGTAGAGAACATCCTCAAGATTGGCTTCCTCAATGACAAGGTAAAACCAAGATACACAAAATATGGCATATGTCCTTCAGAAACTGAGATGGCCGACGTAAAAGGCTAAATTATGTACTTATATAAGTAGATTAAGTTCAGCAAAGAGGTGACATTTGGGCTGTGCTGAGCCTAAATTCACTCCCTAATGTTTTTGTTTCAAATAGAGAAGGACGGTGCCAAGAAGAGGTAGCTCCATCTATACACTAGAAATATTTTTATGTCCTGCTTATTTCTATTGCAAATATTGAGGGTAGAATAAATAAATAAATACACACACACACATATGTACGTATATATATTTACTATTAGGGGTGTAACAATTCGTTTTAACAACGTTTCGATTTGATTCAAGATTTGCGGTTGCCGATACGATTCAAGGCCTATTTTGGTTCATTTACAACAATGCGATCCGAAACGATTCAGTGACTGAAATTGATCTTCTATCTCCTCTTTGAGGTTCTTAATCTACCGGTTACAGTCACTTTTTAAACTTCCTCAAGAGTCTCGATCCGCTGAACGGCGCTCGGTTTATCAGTAAAGAACAAGGTTATTATGGCCCAGACGTTTAACACCAGATGTCCGTTTCTGTTTATTTTCTCCTCTTTTGAGTGCTGACGTTTTCACTACACGCTGGTCTATTGATAATATCACATGATGGTGGTGACGGACGCCGCACGTTAAATTATCCACTGTTTCATCGAGTTGTTTTCTTTTTGCTCAGGTCACTGTGTGTCACTGGTGGGACGAGGCAAAGGGGCAAGGAGACTGAAGGCTAATGTTAGCATAAGCATAAACATTAATTTTGCCATTGATGTTAGCCGGAAGCTAAAGCATATTTGTATAACGGTGTTTTCGGTATGTAAACCGAATTTGTAAGTTTTGTTTTTCCAGTTTTACAGTGTTTCTCAAGTAAACACTCTAAGCGGATCCTCTGTGCTTAATCCAATGCGTTATTTCCTAGTATCTATGCAATCGATTGATTACCTTTCAAATCGATATTAGATTGATGTAGTTGGATCGTAGGAAAATAAATCGATACATCGATGTAGTGGATGAATCAATTTACACGAGTTGTCTCCTAATATATATATATATATCAACAATCAAATCGCTTTATTTTCAGATGCAGCTCAAGTACTTACTGTGTACTGAAAACATGATTTGTGCTCCACTAGTTTTACACTTCCTTTCATCTCACTTTGCAGGTGGAAGAACGACTGGACAAATATCTGGACTCTTATGACATCGTCCTGGTAAAGGACGAGACTTTGGAAGTCCCCAATGCCATTCTCCAGAAAGTTCTATAACTCCACCCCCAACTTTACCTTCCACCCACATGATCCACCTGCACCCTCGGGCCTGTCAGACTCTTGACACACTTTGTAACCTCCACTCTCTCTGGATCCAACCAGAGTTATGTACTGATTGTGTGTCCCGAATCTCACCTCTACCTTCTAACAGGCTTTTAAAAAGACGTTTTACGTCATCCGAATGAACTGTTTTAAAAGCCCGTAAACAGCAACAGCCCGTCTCTGCCGTGTTTTGTCTCTTTGAATCGATTCTGATGTTCTCTCTCTTAAGTTGTGTTATGATAAAAGACAAAAACCAAAAGTTAGACTAAAACAAAATGAAAAAGTAAACTCTCACTCCATCTTTTGCACATCCTAGGATTATTTTTGATATGGTAATATTTGTATATCATAAACAAGTTGCCCACAGATGAACAGTGTTTTTATCCCAGCAAGTCACCTCAGTTTCTATAATTCATCCATCTAGTCAGTCTTTCAAATTGAATTGCTGTTGTTCAAATAAGACATATCTGCAACAGTATGGTAGAGCCTAGGGATCAATGTCTTGCTTGGTGAGCAGCACAATCATAGCCACCAACAGTATTTATTTAAAGCACCAGTGTATAGGAATTAGAGCCATCTATTAGCAGGAATGTAATATAGTATTCCTAATTTTGCTTTCAATAATGTATAATCACTTGTGATGATGAATCCCTGTTTTGTTAGCTTGAATGAGCGCCTAATATCTACATAGGGAGCAGGTGCACTTCCACAGAGTCCACCAAGTTGCACCATCATGTTTCTTTGGTAGCCCAGAATAGATAAACCAAGTGCTACAGAGGGACTGTTGAATCCCTTGTTGAAAGTGTTTTCCCTAAATGTTTGGAAAGGAACAGGGTGAATGGACTGTATTGAGTTGGTTGCAGTCTGCAACTTTGCCACTAGATGCCACTATATTCTGCATACTGGATCTTTAAGTGAAAAGAAAACATGAAACTCAGAGGATCACAAGGAAATAAAAGAAACGCACTTTAAATTTATTGTACGTGGAAATCAGATCCCTTGTGCTTGAGGACATGTGTCAGTAGTTTAGATTTGTGGATGTAGGAACACATTCTTGCACCGAAAAGTCATGTTTACGTAAGCTGTTTTTTTTCTTCATTCTTAAATAGTCATGGCAAGTTTTTAATTTACAATTTTCAGCATAGCTCACCAGCATTCTGCATGCCAGCGATTAAAGAGGCATTCATTAATGTTAAGGTCAGCCTCCTGTGGTCTAGAGGTAGAATTACAACGACAAAACACACAATGTCAAACTAAAACATGATGCCTTCAGGTTCCTTTTTAAAAGAAACATAACAGTAATTTTGAAGTATATTGAATTTCACCATTTTGTTAAAAAACACTGGTGTCTGTGGCTTAGTAAAACCCAGCTTTTTTGTTCTGTGGTCAAAATTGAGCACTACCTCTAAATCAGTCTTTTTTCGGGAGGTCTGAAGCTAAAATGTTTCCGTTTCATTCTTGGTTATATTGAACGTTCTCTTTGAATTTGTATGTTTTAAATGTGCTGCTATCACCTGCATGTTGCCTTTCGTTATCGTTGAGTTGATGTCAGAGACTAAAAAAAGACCTATATTAATAAAATAGGGAATAATGTTATACCATATATGTATGTTGGCGTTGTATGGAAAAAGTTTATTGTTTCACTGCATTTGGAGATATTTCCAGAAATTTAGACCAGTGTGTGTGTTTTATTTTTTTATAAGCACATGGCTTTCTTTGATGTGAATACAAAATGGAATAAAAAGTCATACTGTGAGTCCGTAAGTGCATGACAGACTGGACCTACAACCCTAAAAGATCTAAATTTGGCATTTAAATTTGCATTTGATCTTCTACTGTGTGTAACAATGAGAAGTGTTTCTGATTTACCCTTTCTAAGAATACTTCTGTTGTAAATTATTGCACAGGTCTGCTTTTAAAGTACCGGGTGTTTTTGGACAATTATACAATGTGTCAGATTTACTGGTCAGATCATTTACTGGTCTTTCATTTGAATTTCCAAAAAAAGAAAGATACAAAAAGAAAATTACAACAACTGAAAAATCCCTACATAAACATTGCAATCTTTTTGAATTTATATCAACTTTCTGAAGGCCAAGAAAGTCCCAGAAGTAGAAACACCAAAAGTAGAGGGTGGGAATGGTCAAAAAAACATATTTAAAGTAGAAATACTCCGAAGAGAAATGTTTTGTTGACTGCAATGAAAATAGTTTGAGACCCAGTTCCAGTCTTGGTTGTAATGATGTGGCGGCAGTACCACAAACCTCCTGCAGGGGGCACTCATGCACAAGAATAAAGCTGGATCCAGTAATTGATAAAAACAAACGTTTGAACAACGTGGCATCTTCTGTGAAGTCAGAAACTGTATGTCTTGTGCTCTTTATCATGGCTTGTTAGTCTAGGGGTATGATTCTCTCTTAGGGTGCGACAGGTTCCTTGTTAAAATCCTGAATGAGCCCATCTTTATGAATGCAAGTGAATAGATCTTATTTCTTTATTTTTTGTCTGTATAGAGATATAAGGTTGGGTTGGACCCTAAACCTCCATCCAAACCCCAATTTATTAAATCTTACAAATATCAAAGATGTTTATATATATATACATCTATATGTATACACACACCACATTCTTTGACAAGATAATGAGACAACCGATAGTGTCCTGGGCTATCTGGGATATCTTTGCCCAGATCTGGACCTGGCATCACTGAGCTCCAAGGCTAGGACAGTCAATGGTATCAGTTCCTCCAACTTCAGGAACTTCCTGCTTTCACTCGCCACACGAGGCCGGGAATTGTTGTACACCAGGAAGAACACAGAACTGCACCAGCATAGGGTCTGACAATGGCCCCAAGGATTTCATCCTGATACCTAATGGCAGTCAGGGTGCTGTTGTCTAGCCTGTAGAGGTCTGTGCGTCCCTTTGCAGATATAATATGATATAATATAATATAATATAATATAATATAATCATCATAAAAGACAAGCATTATTAAACATATAAAACAGAGAGCTCAAACATGTTCAAAGTTGTTGTGAACCTGGCTCGTTGGTCTAGGGGTATGATTCTCGCTTAGGGTGCGAGAGGTCCCGGGTTCAAATCCCGGACGAGACCTCTGCTTTTCATGTGAAACATTACACCTATAGTTGAATAATTAAACCCGTGGATGTTCATCACGAAAAACATTACCAGTTGCGGCCCTCAGCAGTTTAGTGATTGCACTGTACCTTTCAATGTATTGTCAAGATCTTGCAATAACTTTGCTGAAGCACCGTGACTCCCATATTTATTAGCTTTTAATAGCATTTAGTCTGTTTTTATTTCATCTGATCACCCTGGATTTTAGTAACTTTTTATTTCTTAAATAAATCGATGTCTATAGATAGATAGATAGATAGATAGATAGATGGATAGATAGATTGATGCTTTATTAATGTAAACTCCACCAACTCCATGAGATGAAATTATGGCTATTTTTTTTAAATTCACTGTACACAGACAACGATTTTCCTTTCACTCAAGCTGTCGTTCAAAGACTCTCTTTCCCGTCCGCCCACCTGTTTCCGTTCATGCGCACAAATGCCCGGCTTCTCCGTTGAGCGTCAGTGCCATGACAACAGGACGATGGCTGCAAGCAAGAGGGGGAGAAATGTGATGTTTGCATGAACCCGGAGCAACGAACGGTGGGCTTTTACGGACTAAGTAATTTTTTATAAGGGTAAGCGATGCTACGTAAACGTGTTTTGTCGTCAATGACGCAACACTGTTCATGATTTGCTAGCGAGTACCCAAGTAACTCAGAGAGAGGGCTAGCTAATTAGCCGGCTAAGCTAAAGTTAATTCAGCCGGCTTGACATTAGCTAATTTACCTGTTCAGGATAACCCCCGCCACAACCGACTTAAAACTGGTATTGGATGTGTGTCAGTCACTTTACTGTGTTTTCTTGTTTAAACGTGGAGGAGTCCTTCTTGATTTGACACAATAATCCCACAGGTGTCTGGTCATGTGCTACTAAAACCCAGGAGTATATAAAGTTGAATACGAACAGGGGACTACAACAACTCATTTACTCTTTCCGTTCTCTTCCTCTTTGGAGTGTTTGCGTGAGCTTTTGACACTCTAGGGGTTGTTAGGTACCTACACTGCCTGGCCAAAAAAAGTTGCCACCAAACTAAAAGGTCACGCACTAGTATTTCTTTTATTAGAACACCTTTTGCTTTGATTACAGCAGCATTTGCTGTCGCATTGTTTCACTAAGCTTCTGCAATGTCACAAGATTTATTTTGTCCAGTGTTGCATTCATTTTTCACCAAGATCTTGTACTGATGATGGGAGAATCTGACCACTACACAAACCTTTCTCCAGCACATCCCAAAGAGGGAGTGGGGTTAAGGTGTGGATTCCGTGGGGGCCTCTATGTGTTTAAAAAATGATGTCTAATGCTCTCGGAACCACTCCTTCACTATTTGAGCCAATGTCATCTCGGAATATGCCACCAGGGAAGAAAGAAATTGATGGAATAACTTCAAGTAGTCAGCCAATATTATTCTTCAGGCATGATGTTGCTGAACCTAGACCAGAGCAACTGCAACAACCCTAGATCACAGCACTGCCCCACAGGCTGGTACAGTAGGTACTAGGCATGATGGGAGCATCACTCTCTTCATACCCTGATTAACCATCATGATGGTTCCCCACTATCCTTAGAGTTTTTGATAACGCCTTGGACAGTTCTTAACCCAATTTTAGTAGTTTCTGCTTCAATCTCCTTAATTTTCTCTGCTTGATGCAGCCAATGATTTGACTTGTCAAACAGACTAACATCTTTACCACAACCATGGGATGTGCCTTTCCACATGGTGATTTAAGAAATGAGAAGCTACATGTTGCATCAATTGGGGTTAAATAACTTGCCTGCTGGAAGATAATCACCCATGCAGTAGCCTAATTATCCAATAAGAGGCTCATATCTATTTGCTTAGTTAAACCCAGGTTGTGACTTGCAGTTTATTTGAGACTACAAAGCACAAAAAAAAACAAACAAAAAAAACCAAAACAATCCTTGATATTGTGTTACTAACACAATCAATTTCAATGGTAAACAAAAGTTGTTTGCCAGTGTCTGTTATATCTATTAAGCAGATTTCAAAATGACAAAAGTTGAAAACAAGTAAATTAGTAAAAAACAAGTAAACACACACAACGGCAAGAAAGAGGATGCAATTAAATATGCTAGATTAAAACACCCAGTTAGGATGTAGGATGAGTTACGTCACTTTTAATCCCCTCCTCTGAAAGTTTCTGTCCTTACTTGCTTGTTGTCTGATGTGTATTGTTCAGCTGGTGGTTAGATCATGGCTGCACAAACAAGCTGAGATTCTCTGAGCTGCTGTTTCTTGTGTGGGATCAAATAGTGTAAATGTAGAAATAAAGTGAATGTGATGTTGAACAGATTGTACAAAGGACACGCAGTGAAGCACAAAACTAAACAGAAATAAAGTTGCTGTGATAATAGAATAGTGCCAGGCAGATTGAGTAATGTGACTATTTGTGACTCCCTCCCACAAAGCCTTTTAAACAATACTCTTTCATAAAATGTTCTTGGTAGTACAAGCTCTTCAGGCCTGTGTTGCAGTGTACTGTAGAGGGAGTGGAGAGTGGAGGGATTCTCTCTGTCTGGATTAGCTGCCCGTTCCACCTGCTCAGCACTTAGCAAGTAGAAAAGCTGCTTGTGCCCACCTACCCCCCTCTGTGTTCCGTTCTCGCTCACTATCCTGAGGTCATGTGACTTGTTTGGCTTTTCTGTCATTGGCTGCCGTTGTCAGTGTGATGTGCAGAGCACTAGAGCTCCCCAGACAAAGGGACAGAGTGGACAGTTGTCAAGTTGCCACCATGTCAGTGGCTCAAAATCCAGTTATAGGTCAGACTGATTATCACAGTGATTTCATTCAATGACCAGAAGGATGATGGTGGGATTTTGTTGGTTGTGAACCAGTTGTGCTTTCACCTTGTTCCCTGATAAGTTAGTCAGTTGGTTAGGCAGTTACTACTTCACCTGAACTAACATAATAAGCATTAAATAAATATAAATAAATAAACAAATACATGCTTTCTTTGCATGTCACTTTACACATCTGCAATTTAAGCAAAGGTTTGTCTGTATTGTTCACAATCTTAATATTATAGAAAAATGTCAATGTTATAGAAACATATCGTTACATCTGTTACGCAGCATTTAACACTTTTGTCTCCCTTTGCCCAATCAGAGGCGGCATGTCTCTGTTCAAGGCCCGTGATTGGTGGTCAACAGCACTTGGCGAGGGCGAGGAGTTTGACCAGGGGTGCCTGTGTGTCGGAGACGTGGACAACAGTGGCACTGGACATGGTAAGTGAGAAAGGGACAAGCAACCCTTAAATGTCCCCCATTTATTTGTTAAGATATTTCTTCCATTTCATATTGTGCACAGATCCTAAATTTTTATCTTAATGATTATAATTTATATTGTAAAGCACCTTTATTGTGTTTCCATCTTTGGCATTTTTTCCCCACTTTTCCTAATCTATAAATCGTTGTCTGTTGATATTTTACCAGTCAGCTAAAGTAAATACAAACTTGTCAGCCATGCCAGAATACAGTAAATGTTGGACAAAAGACAGGTACAACTAATGGGACACAAAATAAAATTGATGCAATGATGTAATGTATTTACAATCTATTTTTTATTAGCTTACATTGGGTTACTTTTGGTCATTTAAGACAAATTCTTCTGTAGGTTAAGAAGTAAAAATTGATATAACTCCGCTTTGATTATTTTTAAGATCTCCTTATCACTAAAGTATCTTGGAAGAAGTTGAAATCATACAATGAGTAAAAACTTGCATCCTCACCACAGCTTTCCTTATGTGTGATTCTAACTCAGACAAAGTTGTGGTGGGCAGCTACATGGGAATGCTGCGGATCTTTTCGCCACATGCCAGTAAGTCCAGTGAGGGAGGTCCGGCTGACCCCCAGCTCCTAGAAGTTCAGCTTCAAAATGCCATCATTCAGATTGAAGTTGGCAAGTTTGTCTCGTAAGTATATCACACAGACATGACTGGCTTGTTCTATTATACTATAAAGTCTATCATTATTTTATTCTGATTTATATAGATTATTAATGTTTTGCAATTGTCTCACTTTGTGATTGACTTTAGTTAAATGAAAATGTATCTATAATAGACACTGATTTCTTCTCTTTTGACCTACTCTTGGGTCACGTGTTTATACCGTGCCATTACTCCTAATATATTCAGTCACTGCAAACCTCTGCTCCAACACAAGGACCACTGTTGCTAATCTCTCACTCCCCCTCCCTCCAACCCTCTTGGCAGCTTTCCTGTACGTTAGGCCTTCGCCTGTGTTAGTGCCTGTAGATCACACTGACTTTAGCCTGATGTCCACAGTCAGGAAGTGACTTCAGTCACCCGTACACGAATACAGAGCTCAATGACAGGTTAGAGGTTATACTCTGTAGGCATGAGTGCAGGCATCACATGACGGACTCATGTACCTAATGCAAAACCAAACAAACAATAATCATATTATTGTTTTAAAGCAGTTTAGGTTGAGTATACCTTACCATCACCTGACCCTTTCACCTTGAAAATACCAAGTTGACACAGGATTTTCAGACCCGAGTTGACCCGTCTTTGGTGCGCTTTCATATTGCCAGCAGTCCTGGGTTGGACCTCCTGCTGTCAGAGCTGCGTGCCTGTTTTTTCCTCCCTCTCATGCGTCATTGCATCGACAACGTAACCATTATACATTTAGGTGCACCGAATAACGTCTTCTCCATGTATGCAGAGCAGCTTGCTGATCTCACGGTCAGTGCCAGTGCGCTGCCATGATCGATAAAAAAGTGTGCCATGTTTCATGCGCTGGTTACATCCAGATTTTCCGCTGTGATTTCCTGAACATGATGGAAGAATAATTTACATGCAATTCCAGTAACAATCATGTAATAACACATTTTATTTGTGCAATTGAAAAAATGGACAACAATCTGTGCCCTTTAGAGATCGGTCTCTTTTGGTAGTAGACCAAAACTTTGCTCTGTTTTTGAACTGCTCACAGCCCTGTACATTCTTCAATGACAGAGTCTGACAGGCCGTCCAGTGGCAAAATCAGAATATGACAGGCAGGTACATCAGTGCCATTGTGTAAATTAGTGGGTCAATGTGGCATTCCTGTTCATGTCGAAGCTGAGCCGAGCCGAGCCGAGCCGATAAAATCCTGGGTTGATTGCTGGGTCACATATCTAATTTGACATGTGAGTTTTAAAAGTGTTTCTCCTGTACAGTCGTCACGACAAGACGATCTACTTACCAGTTGGGCAATTTTATATGGGGATTGACTCCCTTTTGGAGCCAGCCTCAAGCAAACAATAAAACTTTGGGCACTTTTATGATGGTTTCATTTTTCTGCCGTTGAAATTGCAGTTGGGAGCAGCCCTGTGCACACTGCGCACTCATTGATCCGTTTTTATTATAAGCATATTGACTAGTGCACTTTAAAAGTGTTCCATGAAGCATTTGCACATGCTATTGTGTTACATATATTTGAAGTGTGTCTGTTGTTGTTGAGGAGGTCAAAGGTCACTGTTGAAGAAGACACTGTGGTGTGGATAGAGAATCTGGTTTGCTTCAGGGAACTGAACCTTGGTGCTGTCAGCGTGGCCATAGTTCAGAGAGTAACTGTCCTGTAATCCAAAGCTTACTCTCTTCTATGTTACGTATATGTGTGTCTCTATACTGTAATGAATCACAAGTCTTTCTTTAACTCTATGTCATGACCTTTTGTGAATTATAAGCATTCACAGTATAGCCTATAATAAAAGCCTTACTTTAAACTGCCAGGCAGAAACACCCATTCATAAGTTGCTGCTTTTTCATTCATAGAATAACCCATCCCTGCTGTTACTCACCGCCACATTAACATGTCTTTTTTCCCCTCTGTAATGCATTCTAACCCCAAACCGAGATTGTCAGAAGCTCCTGTCCTTACTCATGATTTACCACCCAGCAGTCCAAACATAGTTTTGCTTATATGGCTAACCACCGAGTTACTAGCATAGCTGCTGGAACCCAAATCCCCCATCCTGCTTTGCAAATGCACAACTGAATCTTAAGAGCTGACCACCGTGGAGACAAGGTCAAGTGAAATGTGGAAATGTATTCAGTAAAAATGACTTGAGTGAGGCTGATTAAGTGACCTGTCCCACCCAAAATCATGTGATTGTGGGGAAGAGAGCACAGAGCAGGAGAAAGGGAATACTGAAGGATAGGCTAATGTGTAATCTGTGTATATATTAGTGGTGAATCCATTTCATATTATATTTAACTTACCAGGAAAGGGAACACACGTGTGCCCAGAATTTGGAAAACTGGATGTCTGTGGAGGTTCTCAGTCATCCAGGTCATGCTATATCTTAAAAAAACCAAAGCGAAAACTTTGTAACCGGACTTGCTTGAGTTTTCTTGAAGATCTTTCACCGCTCATATCAATGGCTTCTTCAGATCTCAGTGATTGGCAGGGAGTTTAGGTTTTTATTTGACATATATGTGGGTGGTGCTAATATGCTCAACTGCAATTAGAGGATGTTGTTCAGATTAACTTTGGTGGTATCTTATTGCTAGTGGTTCTCTAAAGACCCTTTAATAACCAGAAACTTCATACAGAGAGGTGAGATTAGCTACAAGCAAACAAGACCATTTACCAAGTGGCTGTCAAGTTGTGTCTCAGTCCATCCCTCTCTCCCCCCTGAGAATATGTAAGTTTCTCAAGATTAAAAACAATGTTTCCTTTATAGCTGACAAGTGGAATTCATGATTAAAACACACCCTTGCTCTATTCCAAACCCACACACATTTGCAGCTGTTGTACCACTTTGTCGGGAATGAAAAGTGGCTCGTGGCAAACTTTATATAGATACAGCTGTTTAAACTGACATTACTGAACCAATTCACTATATGCGTTGTTACAGACAAAAACTACATAATGTACCTTATAGATTACCAGGTGGCAATTTTGCTGTCTATGTTCTGGTGCCATGTCACTGAAAGAGATGAATCATTTTGATAAAGTAACTCAAGGGATGTTTGTATTGCCTGGAAAGCAGCTCCTTCAGTCTTTCACATTACCAAACATGTGCCACTGCCATTAGTGAGGAACAATGTGCACATCCGTAGCTTCAGCATTCGTATGTTGCAGCTAATATTCAAATGTTCATACCTTCCAAATTGACAAATGGTGATTCACAATATTTACAAGAATAATACAGTTATTGGATGTTAAATTCAAATAACATGTAACATAGATGCCTCATCCCTTGCTATAGTTATTCATTATTGCCTTGCTTGACCAATGATCACAACATTAATACCTCACATTGCGTTACTGTGGCTGCACAGGAAGCTTCTGGAAAGGAAGGTTTCTGGGAAAGGCTGTGGTTTGCGTCGAAGGCTTCCCACATCATCACACTGGGAGCAGAGTCCAACTAAATCAGTCTGTTTGGAAGCCGTCGTGTTTAGTTACCTGCGGCTTTTCGGCACAACATTTTTCAGAGACTGGTGGGCATCTTGGAAGCTGGCCCCGGTAGAGAAGCACGTTGTAAATATTGTGAGGGCAAACCGAGGTGGGCAGATGGTGAAAGGTTTTGTTTCAGCACTGACTAGCGTGGTTTTCCGAGGGAGAAAGAAAACATGTGGGATACAGTTCTCTGCTCCGTTGTTGTTGTTCTCTCAACAAACATAACAACGGTGGTTGGACGTTAGTGAGGCGGAATTTGTTTTAGGTCCAGAACGTGGACAGATTTCTTCTCAGTGGTTTTGTGGTAAAGTAAATAAGTGAAAGTCTAGGATCAGCATCACTGGAACATCAACTTCACCTTAACCAATGTTTAAAAATGCACCAGCCGTTACAAGTATTTGAGTTAAAATAATATGAGTTGTGACCACCCTTACTACTCAACTTACAACTGGTTCTGTTCACAACTCGTGTGGGTGTTTTGAAGTTCGTATCCATCCAATATAATGAACATAATGTTTATTTTTGGGCAAATGCAGGCTCTGATAGATGCTAAATGATACAGTTTTACTGTACGTCCGCTTTAGTGTCTGTTGTGATTGTGTGTGTGATCCTTGTTGTGTAAAACGCATCTTTTGCTGTCTTTGCAGGTGTTCAGAGCTTCTTCACCTGGCTGTCCTTCATCCCAGGAAGCTGTCGGTCTACTCTGTTTCAGGTAACAAACATGAACGTTCACAATAATAAAAAAAAACAAAAAAATAAATAAAGAAGGAATTTTCCCATTTTGAACAAGCATTGTTTTCGTCAGTCACCTTAATGAAAAAAAATTCACTTAAATACCACAACTACTTTTTTTCTGACCTGTGTTTATGCAGGGACTGCAGGAAATGTGGAGCATGGCAACCAGTACCAGCTAAAGTTGGTCTATGAGCACAACCTGCAAAGAACAGCCTGCAACATGACTTATGGCACCTTTGGAGGAGTCACAGGTAGTGAGTCAAATTTCAGGCTTCATGTGTGGGTTACAGCTGAGGCAGTGTTGCCAGCTGTCTTGACTTACGAGGCGCTCAGAAGACAGGGGTTTTGGACTTATCCCGAGATTTGCTCATCCCATCAATCACAGGGGGAGCCTTGCTTCAGCTCAGATTATCTGATAATGTGAGATGTGCCACTCATTCCTCAACTGCTAAAAACTCCTCAGGTGTGATCAGCATCGGCCATGTTGATATTTAGAATATAAATCTGCTTGATAACATCAGTACTTTCACTATAAATGAGAGACACAGGTCTAAAAAAGACTTTTTTAGTCTAACTAACTAACTAACTGTCAAGCATATTAAAACTGACAGTTAAAGTCTCACTTCCATTTTTTCTGAAGAATAGACTCTGTGTTGACTGTGTCACCCTAATCATTTACTCATCTACACTTGTTTATCCTTTAGTAGCTTTAGTTTTCTTCTTGAAAAATATTACATAGAGTAATAGTTCTTGCCCTGCAGTCTCCATTTTACTTACATGTAAGTATGTGTACACCTGTAAAATCATATGAAGTGGTGCATTTAGTGCTCCCTGATTTGGCACAGTAATTGAAGCAATATCATGTAATGTCTTTTATTTTCTTGTAATGTGTGGAGCTTGAGATGAGTCCTGTCTCAAATTCAGCTAGGACTTGTGCAGTAGATCTACATTTTATCTCACTGACTTGTTTTACTAGAAGGCGTTTCATCCACATATAAGTTAAATAATCATTTCATCATTTTACCTGTTGTGTGTGTGTTGGCTACGACTATCTTTATGGGTACCAGTTTGATATTTTCTAAAGTTTGCTTAGCCCTCAATCCTTAGAATGACTGACTGAAACATGATCGAACAAGGATCAAACGATTAAATTGTGAAGAAGACCGTTTGGAATAGGAGAAAGACAATGGTCCTCACAAATATATCAGTTCAAATGTGTGTGTGTGTGTGAGTGAACATCTGTGCATGTGTCTTGGCAAAAGTGGGGATTGGCAGCCCTGGACAAATACATAAAGCTATAATAGTCTGTAAGAAGAGCGAAGGAGGGAAAGAAAAAAAAGAAAGAGAGAGGTCATGTTAGCTACTCTCTCTTTAGTCAATTGGGCTTTTGGAAAAACCAAGTAGGGGAAAGCCCTCGAGTAGTCGGCATCCAAGAAAAACACACACAGACACACACTCTCACAGAAACATTGGGAACCCCCTTTAAAGGAGAGAAAATGACATTTCCGAATAAAGGCTTTATTGTCAAGGTGTGTGCGTGAAGAGAGAACTTGCCAGACTCTGTGGCCTGGCATGATGAACCCGTTATTCACTCCATGTTTAGAGAGTCTGCTGGTGTGTGTGTTTGATTGATAGAAAGAACAGTGTGGGCTCAGTAATACCAGCACTTTGGCCTGTACTGAACGCACGTGCGTAGTTCATACCATGAACCAGTAACTGTGACTGTGTTTCCACGTGTTTGCTGCTTGTGCCACACTGTGCAGCAGATCTCAGCGATGCCCACCAGCCCCTCACACACTCTCCAACATCCACCGCTTGTCTCTGACCTGCACGTACAGTACAAAGATGCATAGTTTTGCACAGGCTGAATTAAACATAGATGAAGCTAGATTGTATGGAATCCATACAAATGCAGCGCATACACTTTTGTATGTCTGTGTTTATGAGGACATCATGTATGGAAAATTGCATTGTCCAGCCCCATAGCCACATCTTTACTGTCATTGGTAAATGGCAAGCAACAAACTGCACCTCAACCCAAAGCACAACCTAATTCTAAGCGTAACAATGGAACCTAAACTGGGCCTCAAAGAACTATCTATACGACTACAGACACCTTTCACACTCACTCTTGCAGTCACACTTTTCAACACACAATACACAACAGTCCCTCATGCAGTACATAAATGCATGCTGTAAAGTCAAAGTGTGCTCTGCTCCTTAATTGACTTTGTCCTCTCTTTGTCTGCTTTGAACTATTTCCACCACTAGATGTCAGGGCAAGCTCTGGGATTGCCTACCTTCTTCACATTATTTAAATAACTGTGAACCTGTGTTTCTTCTTATAGGGGATTCCCATTTCCCACCCCTCAGCTCCAGTATACAGCTTGTAGAAGTGGTAGGAAATGTGTTTTCATCAAGAACAGCATGGTGTATAAGGTTCATGAGCCCCTGTTGCCATTTTGCAGATCTACTTGTTGCTCACGTTGCATGGTTTCTTCATTTGTGAGCAGTTCCATTTAAACTGTTTGTAGAGTCTTAAGGGTGCCAAATTATAGTAATATTAAAGTATTATATCATAAGAAAAAGAAAGCTTAGATTAGAAAAACATCTAAACAATACACAGAGTATATAGATACCAGTGTGTGTGTGTTTGTCTTTTTTTCTTTTTTTTCTTCTTTTTTTTAAAGTTTGAACTGCGATTTCTACCTTTTATTAGATGTGACAAAGCAGGAACAGACATGAACCAGATGTTGTGAGAAGACATGCGATTAGTGGTCTTGATCTCAAGGCTTCCAGTGTCCCCTTTATGTTTAATTAGCATGTTCTATAATTAAAGTTTTGTGCAGCGTGTGTTTTTTTGGCCTTTTTTCTATACCATTTCTATCTTGCCTATTTTCCATTTGCAGCGGTTCATTGTCAAACCTCAAATTACAGTAATAAAACCACCTGCCTCGTTCATGACTGCAGATATGTGTGGTACACAGAAGACTCACAGAAGAGGCTACATTTATTTAACTTCTCCTTCTTAAAGCCTGATGAGTTGTTAATGTCTGAGTGTTTGCTTGAGTCCACAAACACTGACACACACTCCAGTGTGTGTTACATGATCAGCACACATGTTGCAGGGTGTTATTGTGTCGGTTTATTGAATATAGGGTGATATTGACAGATTCTTTGTCTTTCTAACTCTGCAGTCCAGCGTTCAAAGTCTGTGGTTGGATATGGAAAGCCGTGTGTGTGTGTGTGTGTGTGAGAGAGACTTGTCTCTTGCTCTTACACGTGAGTGTGTGGAACTATAATAGCAGCCATTTAGCAGTGCTGTAGGCACTGTAATAGCAGCTCTGTACTAATACTGCTCTAATAGCTGGGCTGCCTTTGGGTTTGGGTCACATTCAGGCCACACACACACTCACACTGAAGAAGTATGGACCGGTCTTCACAAGCAGACGCACAGTCAGACACAGACACATACACATGAACAAATACTCAAGACAAATCCCTAGTCTACAAGTTGTGTGCAAGCCTGGATGGACACACACTCACATGTACATACTCTTTCTCACACACTCTCACGTTCCCTCTCACACACAGAGGTGAGGCGCTGCCCACTGCTGTGTGCGGCCAGCCTCTGTGCTTTGTGTATTATAGTTCAACATGTCTTATTAATGACACGAATACAGGCCTGTTTCCTCCACTGTGTCTGAGCAGAGGTGCTCTCACACCAGGCTCTTTGACACATTATACCTGGGTGTGGGCGTGTGAAATTACATGTGCACTGTTCCTATTATACAGGCTGGCTCTAAATGTTCTGCATGCTGCACTTTTCATATTATTGATGATATGGAGTGACACGCTGCTTGAGTGCGTATTGTTTTGACCCTCACACTGCTTCTCCGGGCGGGAAATGACCACCTGACATCTGTCAGATTGGCTAAGTGTTTGTCTGGGAGGAAAGTCCACTTAGCAGTTGTCACCTGTTTTTGAAGTCTGTTATGTTCATAGCAGAACAGGGGCTCGTAAAACAAAACACAAATACTGTTCCGTTGGTTTTGTTCTTGTGCAGTAAATCTTGTGCAGTAAGTCCTAGATGTACACTTTATTTATGGTTCTCTTATCTCCTCCTAAATGCTAGCAGGACAGAAGACAGAAGTCAAAGACTTATTTTAGAATTCAAAATTCTGTGGAGTATACTTGAACACAGATTTCATTTAATCGATCACCAAGTTCAGGTTACAAGCTGCAGTTTCCAGGAAATGTTTTGAACCCACTGTGAAACATTTGCAAACACATCTTAGGGGTATATATATGAATACGAAGGATACATTTTGCACGAAAATAATGCAAGAATTTCTCACCCTGTGTGTTTTTCAGGACAATCACTGTCCTAGCAACCAACAAAAGGTAAATGGGTGTCATTCAGCACTGAATAACAAGACAGATTACACAATGAGACACAACAAAATTAATTCCTTTTGGGTAAATTGCAGTTCACTGCAGTCAGCTCGAAGCAACGTTTTACCTTATTTTTAATTATATTTAATGTAAATGAGAATCTTAGCCTGGGTGTAATTTGAAATAATACACAACACTATTGTTGTAGAGACACTGTCACCACTACAGCTGGCTAGAGCTTGTGTATTACCACAAAGTTTCCACATTAAGGAAAGTTGCTCAGCATTCATGACGTACGGTTTTGAACTGAACACCATGCAGTCTATGTCGAGAAATCCTCATCTGTGTTTCAAATAGGTTTTCCTTTTCGTAAAATGAAAGAAAGGCTGCGTGTAAATCCAGCCATATGCCGACTCACACTCGTGATCAAACATCATGTTTAACACACTTGTATTGGAGGTGTGAGAAACCTTGTCCTTCAGCGTGTTAACGGCCATCCTGAATGTCTGCTCATCACTAAGACACACACAAAGATGTTTACACAAAATCAGTGTATAGGAGTGTGTGCCTTCTCTGTCGAAATCCTTTCTCATAGACGTGAACTGTGTGTCTGTGTGTGTGTGTACGTTGCGCTGTAGGTGGCTGTCTCTCTGACCTCTACTTGATGGCAGTGTGAGTTTTAATAGCGCATTGAGGCCTAATTATAGTTCTCTGGTCAAGACAGGCCCACTGCTTTATGGCCATGTGTGGGGCTATGTGTTTTTTGTGTGTGTGTCAGGGCTGCATATATCCTACATTAGGCCTTTTCTAATAAACACACGCTCTTGTGCACATTCACACTCACAGCCAGGTGTGTGTATGCACATGGAAGTGTTAATGGAGATATCAGATTCAGCCCGGGGAGAAACGAACCTCGCAGCACTACATTACAACTGAAATGAAACAGAAGCCTTGAAAGCTGTCCAGGATTATCGGTGCTTCTATTCAAATATAGCATATTTAAATAGCAGAGAGAGAGAGAACTGTCACAAAGCTCAAAATACAATACCTTTTTAACTACCTCTATTTCGCTTGCAAGCACTGTCTCTGATTAAAAGGTTCCAGAGTCTAAATTCCAAAGTGAAATTTATGTTTGAAAGGTGGAGCCAAAATCCTGACGTGGTGAAATGTAAAGGTAGATAATAGAGCACACTTTGAGATGATCAGCTCTTGATTGTTCACACAAAACATGATGGAGCAAAATGAAGCTTGTGAGATATCCAGTTTTTAAGTGGATCACAATGTTTTACACATTTTCTTGATAGAGCAATCATTTCCTGTTAATCTAGTGCCTCTAAGGGCTGTGACATGGCGTTTGTTGGTGCTGGGCCATTTGTCGGTGTCCGTGACCTTAGTTTTGGCAACATGTACTGCACCGTCTGCACTAGCTGAGACTCTGTTAAATGTTGAAGTGATGTTGGAACAAGGGCATCTGAGGGCTCATTGTGATTGACTGTTCAGCTTTGAGAACCAGTGTGTAACAGGAGGAACAGAAGTGTCAGAAGTAAATAAAAAAAGACAAAAAGGCATCATTTTATATTTTAATCTCATTTGAACTTCAATATACATTAATATTTTCACAATGACATTATCATCCAGGATCCTTAAACTGTAGACAAGTTGATCAGCACGTTTCAGGAGAGCCCAGCTCTGTACCTTGAAGGAGCTGTACTCCATATGTACAGTATATGTGTATGTTTAAAGACATTTCTCTGTAGATGTGCAATCACACCATCTAATTTTAGTGTTAATGGAAAATGCGAATCATCTGCTCTCCTCCTGTCTCTCCATCAGGTCACCATTCCCTGTGTATCCAGTCTATGGATGGGATGCTGATGTTCTTCGAGCAGGATAGCTACTCCTTCGGCAGGTTCCTCCCTGGTTTTCTGCTGCCCGGCCCACTGACCTACAACCCCAGAACAGACAGCTTCCTCACCGTGTCGTCGGCACGCCAGCTGGAGAGCTACAAGTATGGTTTTCTTTGTAATATAATATCAATATTATAGCCACTGGATTTTATGCTCATTTGAAAGCTAAAAGTGCATTTGGGAGTGCAACATGCAACATTTCTTTTGGCCTCTTTGGTTTTAGAAGAGGAAATTGAGAAATACTGCCATCTTTCATCTTGCGAGGCACTTTAATTAATTAATCACTTCTTAAAATGATTACTTTGTTTGCTGTGATGAATGAGACAGGGGTTTTCTGGAACTTTAAAATCTTTGATGCAAGCCTCGAATAGAAAAATACTATAAAAAATACTATATTATTCATCCCCTGGGGGAAATGGGGAATGCCTTGATGTCCAGTCACCTAGCAGGATATGCTAGAGCTTGCTATTGTTAAAATGAGTACACATCATTTTACTGTTATTGCAGTATGAAGTTATTTGAGGTAATCTTGATTATATGCAGACTTAAATATCAGCTGCCCATGGTTAGTGAGCAGCAACCCTGACTAAAGCGTCACCATCTTAGAGGCATCTGTTCTCAGTGCAGAGCTTGTCTGGATGGACCAAAACACACGCACACACACACACACACACACACGAACACACTAGTGCACACATGGCCTGATCGGAAAGTACCTCACTTTAATGTAAGCACACGCACGCTTCCCAGTCCCTCTGGCTGAGGCATATCTTTCAGAAGTCTTACAGACTGCGTGGGTGCATGTTATGCATGTGTGTAGTTTTCTCTACAGCTGTTTGTTATCTGGGTGCCCCCCACCAATATCAAGAGACTAGATATCTCAGTGGAAACACTGACTTCACTGCTCTCCCTGGACGTTCCCCATCTCAGCCCTGCAGTGAATCACACAGAGCTTAGCAGACATAGAGAACATTTACATGAACAACACTGCACTATTAATAGCAAAACGTGTTATTTCCTTTACGTCATGCACTATAGACACGTCAAACCAATATATGTAAGCACCTCTACCACCAAACATGATTGTTTGGTGACCCATGGCATCCACAGTGCCTCAGTAGATGTAACCATTCACAACAAATGTGTGTAAATGCAAACATGGGCGTGCCACCGAAGATGGTCACTTGTCTCAGATGTGAGTTGTTGTTTGAAACACGCGAATGGATACATAAGAGGAATACCCAATTTCTTTTACAGGTGAACCAGTCAACCTGCTAAAAATGAACCAACAAGAATTGACTAGGTGACTGTTGCTCTAGGGGTTAACTTGTTGCAAGTATATGGTTTAATTTGCCAGTTTCTTCATGTTAAAGTGCTTGGAAAGATGTAGAAGCCCATATTTCTCCTGGTGTTATTATGTGTGAATGACTCGTGTGATTACAGATCACCAACCTTTTCCAGTCAACGATTAGTTGCTTAAAATCAAGCTACTTATCGTGTACATTAAATTAGACTGAATAACAGCAGTGATGTGTGTGGACCTTTCCCTCTTCGGTGATAAAGACACTGCAGCTTTTGCTATAACACAACAGCAGCTGCCGGTAATGAATTAGCAATAAAACAGCAGATCCATGGTGCCATTCTTAGGGAACGCTGACAAATTGTATTCAAACAAAAATGCTCTGTGATGAACACTTTGACATCAAACTGTATTGACGTCAGAGCTACAAAGTTATCAATAAACAAAAGTAAATAAATAAAGGAACAGACTTCTTGGCATTGGATTTGTGTGGCATAAAGTCGTAAACTGACAAATGAAGATGCCTAATTGCCTCATGCTGCATTTTCTTCATTTTCAATGGACAGTTTGAAGCAACAAACTGACCCCCGACATTCGATGCTTTGTGACACTATGTGACCCTCTGGTTGATGCAGTGGCACAGTTTTTATTTTTTTAACATGACTCCATCCACCAACGTCAAGGAGTGCTTGGACAACACACCTGACATGCTTGACTGTGTGCCATATCTTAGCATTTATCTTTTCAAATGAGTCTTGGATATGAATTACAACCCTTTTACACAATCTGTCTGATGTGTTCTGGCTTTTACTGACAATATCAGATGAGAAGGTTAGGACTTCATTGATTGTTCTACATTTGATATCATATGACTGGTCAAACTGTTCTGCCTGGCTCGGTTTATTTAGCTTGTTGGACCTTCTCCTGCCCTGATGAATAAGAGCTTGATTTGGTTACTGTGTGTGTGTAGGCGTCAGCTTTCACATCTTAGTTTGTGTTTATTCGTTACACTGAGAAAGCATATGCATGTAGTGTGTGTTTGTGTAATTTGTGCGTGCATGTTTGTGTGTCCATATGGGCACATAGTGTGTATGTATACGTTTGTGTGATGTATATGTTGAAGGTAAATGAGTGTGTTTGCATATGTAGTTTTTCAGAGAGATCCTCTTTCATATGAATGCGATGACTGTTTCCTGAACTTCAGTGTCCTAAACTCTGCGTGATGACTGAAACAGACTACACACACGCACACACACTCTCTCACTCTCCCGTACAAGAACCAAACCAAACTCTTCTAAAAGTCTGTGTGTCTATATAACTGTCACTTGTGTTTGGGTGTGTGTCTTCCTTTCCCCTCATTTGTTGGGCATGCAGGTGAATAATCAGATTTCTGTGGTTTTTCAATTTTTCTCTTAAACACTCAGAGCTTTGTGTGATTTTTCCCTCTTTCATACTTAAATCAACATTTGGCTAAATGCTGATTGACTAAATTGAACACCCGCAGGTACACCGACACACAGACACAGCTTTAATTCATTCATGCTACCTCATATCCTATCATTAGTAAAACATCTAAGTGAAAGGCACATGAAATATCAAAACAGAGTTAAAGAATATAGTTATTTCATAGTGTTGTTTTGGTATTATTAGGCAGAATTTAATTCATCTACTCAAGCAGGAGTCTGCCTGCCTGTCGATCCATTGAGTGTTGCTTTAAAAGGTTAAAACCCCTGACATGTTTAATATATTTTTTAGTCCATTTTCTTCCCCAGGAAATGGTCACGGCGTGATGAAAAGGTTTCTTTACTGGCAGTCATCCATAAAACTCATTAGTCTGCTCGCCGTTTCTCATAGGGGCTCAGCGGGTGCTGCTACTGTACGGATGAATTCAAAACTATAAATCTCTTTTTGTATTGCAAAAATCTAAGTTTAGAACATTTCTTTTTCTGTTTTATACACAGTGTTACGGGGCATTAGCATCACTTTTTGTGGTCATGCTTGTATCGAAGAAAGTTGCAGACCCGGAGAGTTGTGAATTCAGAGTTTATTGCAACAAACTAAAGAACAGTTTTAACCACACACATAGTTATAGTCCTTATTGCCGTACGTAGACGTAAACAGTGATCTTCTCACTGGGACACTGGAACATGCTGACCCTTTTCCCATCCTGATATCTTAATACTTCAGAGACACAACAGTTCTCAGGATGTCTTTGGAACAACATGTTCACACATTATCATAGTTAATTTTAAGAGACCAAACACTCTTTGAATGACTTTGTGTCTTTGCTCCCTTTGTCCGATTAAGACACCCCAATAATGCGATTGGAAATCAATTTTCTCCGTTATGTATACGCTTAATCAGATTTTAACTATAAAGAAGAAAGTAAACAGAGCCGTACCGCGTGTTGGTAACTCTTGTGTCGGGGACTAATACAACTTGGTATCCGTCTATTCGTGCAGGTATTTATTCATAAAGTATTACACATTAAAATTTTTCACTTTATGGCTGCAGTGCCATTTGATCACCAAGGTCATGAAGCACAATGGCAGACCACCTGACACTACTTTCCTTAACAACGTTATACAACATAAAATGTTTTATATTTAAATGTGCTGTTAATGTATAATGTATTATGCCACAATGGAACACAAAGAAAATGGAGAAGCTAGTCATAACTCCGAAAACAAGGAAATATATGCAAGTATGAATCATTGGCAATATCTGTGAAGGGCTCGCCATATTGGATTATGCACCTTACATTTCATGGTAGATTTCAGACCTGCCTGCTTTGATTAATGACACTTTTGTGGTTTAAATATGCCATAAAAAGTGAGAAAACTGAGTGGATAAATCAGCAGTTATTTAGAGTTCGGTCTGCGGTTCACAGTTGGGCTGGGTCGAGTTTGGAGCTGTCTGTTCATCCAGGTGTTAGACAAGAAGGCTAGATTCCCGCCAAACTGCTTCAACTGCCAGCTCTTTACTGGAAAATGCCTGATGCTTCAGATGCC
Organism: Mugil cephalus; assembly: GCF_022458985.1. Lineage (NCBI taxonomy): Eukaryota > Metazoa > Chordata > Actinopteri > Mugiliformes > Mugilidae > Mugil > Mugil cephalus. The sequence continues at coordinate 2,213,515 of NC_061780.1, forward strand.
AAAATCAACTGACCACAGATCAGGTCCTCAACCAGTTGCCAACTGCTCACTGATTAAAACTGATAGACCGCAGTTCCGAGGAAGGGCAGGTCAGTGGCAGTGTTGACTGACCTGACAGAAGCTGTAAAGCAGAAGAGTAACATAAGATCCTAACAGGGATTAGTTCATGTTCAATGTTCTAGAGCGTCTGCCTTTATTTAAATGTTAATATGAGGTGTCTACTGATTTTCTCACTAGCCTTACAGACTGAATTTCCACCAGGAAAATAACTTTTTATTTTTTTTTTTGTTTTGGGGCTGTTCGTTAAAGAAGAAACTCTTATTTGAATGTTGAGACTGGCTGGGAATACTCACGACACTCGCTACACCATACACAGTTCCCTTTAGCAAGAAACTTCATAGGCAATACATATATACATATAAATATATATATATGTACGTATGCAAAAAATATATAAATTTGGCAAGAGAACTGAAAATGATAGGCAACATGCTAAAGATGTATTAGACCTGTTTGGGAGTCATTTGACTGTAATGAATATTTAATATCATTTATGTGGTTGTATGTAGAATTGATCATTTTGCATGAAATACCTTAGCTTTCATTTACAAAAAAGATTCAGCAATCCACTATAAACACAATAAACAGTGGGCACCAAATAACAGTACTTTGTCTATAATTTCAGTGCGTTCCATGGACACTTGTAAAAGCAGCTGTTTGTGTTTGTCTGACCCTCAGGTATGAGACTCTGGCTGTGGCAACCGATGCAGAGAGTCGACAAGATCCTGACTTGCCTCTCAAGACTGGAGGAAAGAGGCTGACGGTGAGTCCCAAATATATGTAGAGTCAAAGAAGACACAAAGGGCTTAGGGTGTTCAGGAGACATCAAAATCGTTCTTTCCTCAGGTGCTCTATGTGTGACGGGTTTAGATTGCAAAGGCACTCTGGTTGAAAAGGTATATAAAAAAAGTAAAAATGCCTTTATTTGAGCTTAGCAAAAACTGATTAAAAGCACACTGGCCTTTGCGTTGTAGCCATATTGGCTTTCATCAGGGCATAGCAACAGGATGTAGGACAAAGCTTAAAAAGGGCACCAGCAGGTGCTTAGCGGGTGAAGCCTTCCCATTATGTCACACACCATGTGACTGACAGCTAGTAGGTTACCAGAACCCAATAAATTAAAAACACACTAACAAAAAATATGTTAGAAAAGGAAGAAGCGCAGTTAAATGTCCATACTTCACAGAAAATAGGAAAAATCACATTCCTCATTAAAGCCAAGGGAAGACGTTCCCTTGAGCTTGCTAATCCAAAAGGCTTTTCTATGGAGAATGGTCCTCAGATGGTCTCCACCTCTTGGGCGTTTGGGGAAACTTCTACCTTCTACCGACTTCCTCTCTTTTCTTCCTCCTATATAGACAAACTAGCAAATCTGTTTTATCAAATGTAAACAATAATAGTATGTTATCAGAATTTTCCCACAGCTGCCCAGAAACACAGCTACAGGAGAAATGAATGAACTGTACGTAATTTTGTTAAGGGTTCTAAGGTGTTCATTCCACTTAGAGTTTACTTAATTCTTATGGAAATTAAAGAAATCATGGTGACATCCTGTAACTTTGTCTTGGTGTGTGTTCTTGTGTAGCCTGAGTGGACCTTTGTCCTGGGAGAACAAGCTCTGGACCTCTCTTTGCCCTCCTTCTCCCACTCCTCTGCCTCCATATTTGTTCTGGGTGAGAGGAACCTCTACTGTCTCCGTGACAATGGACAGATTCGCTTCATGAAGAAGCTAGAGTTCAACCCCAGCTGCTTTTTGCCCTACACCTCAGGTAACACACTTGACTTTTAACATAAGGGTGTTACTAAGTGCAGAAGCCAAGCCTCGCTTTAAAGCAATATTTAATCTGTACGCCGTTTTCCTTAATTTGTGTAATTTGGTTCAGGTCCATCCATCAGTTTTCAACAACTTACAATTTGTAAAGTTGTGTCTCGGTGGCAACAGTCTAAGCATGGTATAACAGACACCCATCTCCCTAGCAACAGATTGTAGTTCCTCATGAACAATCTCAAAGCTTTCCCAGGTCAGTAGAGATATATGATGTATCCTGGAGTCTCCTCCCTTTAGCCCTGTTTTGGCATCATTGCCTCTAATACGAGTTTCCTGTGGATGTTCAAGTTCCTCACCCTATCTTTAATGTTGAGACTAGCTGCTCTGTGGAAGAACCTAATTTTAGTCAGTTCTATTAGCGATGTTATTCTTTCACTACTAGTTGTTGACCATATGTGAGGGTTAGAATGTAGATAGAAGCTTTGCTATAGTTAAATGTGTTAGGTGTGTAAGAATAATTGATTGAACTGCCAACTATTGGACAAAGAAAAAATGGAAAGGCATTTACTGCACTAGTTATTGAGTTTTGAAGATGTCCAAATCAATTTCTATCCTCAGAGGTGGGAATAAATTCGGAGGCTGTTTGTTTCTGAAGCACATACATATGTTCCAATACTGACAAATATTGACAAAGAGCAAAGACTTACATGTCTTATCCCTTAGCATCTTGATGTTAAACAAAACGGGCTTCAACAGTGATAAAATTGACATTACAATGGGCACAAAAGTTCTTGAGGGATGTGGATACACAGTCTTGACAAAGTGCTGAACACAGCCGGAGCATGAGAAGTTTCACATGTTGCCATTGCAGCACTGGAAAGGCTGGCAGATGTGTTCATTCTGGAGTAAAGTACAGGGCAGAATCACAAAATTCAGTACGCATCACTGCACCTGCCACAACCAAACTTCTGAAAATAAGTGAATTAAACACATAAAAACAAAGCATGTTGTGAAGTGGCGCACTGCCACTTGACTGGCTCTGCAGGAAGCTGCTTTTGGCAGAACATGATGGAATAAATGGAGTAGCTCTGCTACAGGCATCGAAATGACTACTGAACACTCCATAGTTCATAAACACATGATGAATAGATTAAAATAAACCATTGTTGCTGTCCAGTGAATACTGTGTATGCATATAATCTGTGATTTTTAGGCTTTTAGGTTTTCAGAGGAACTGAAGGATTAATTGTTCCTTCGTGGGTCAACTTCAAACCTGTAATGGATTCCAGCTTTGAACAATTTTCACTGTCTTCACCACTGATGGGAAGACCAGAGACAGATTATGTACAATGTAGGGACTGGGAGCTGTCTTGTAACTTTGTTGTTTAAAGGTCATCGCATCTGAGGCAACTGGGTTTGTTTGTTTTCTTGGATGCGGATCCTGAATCCATTTCGCACATATCCTTTGTGGGCAGATAGGAAGAAGAAATTAAACAGAACAGACTTTTTGAATACAGATATTACAGTGTTTTTTTATTTTTTTAAACTTACACCTGACTGTGTTGATTGATGTTGTCCACACACACACACACACTCACACACACACACAGACACCGTTCCTGTTATTGGTAATTAGCTCAATTGTATTGAATAACAGCTTGATTGTGCTTATTTACCATAGGTGACATGCAAACATATACAAACTCTCCATAAATATGACATGCTGATGTAAATTTATTAGTTTTAGCTCTGCACAGACTGAAAAGAGCATATGATTGTACACCCTTCTAAAGCTACTCAGCTCTGAATCCACAAACAATTCTTTTTAACATTTTTCTGATACAATGGCAACATAGCATCACTCTCATGGTTTCATTCCGCTTCATTTACCTCAGCAGCTGGAGACAAAAGTTTTAACGACATACTGTACATTATTATGATACGAATGTAAAATGTGAGAAATGTTATATAAATGCAGGGAAGCTTAATCATATAACCTCAAACTATGCACCTTTCCCAGTAAGTTTGGTTTTCAGAATGGTGATTAAATACATTACAATCAAAGCTCTGTAAGTTGAGCCTGCACCAAAAAAATAAAAAAATAAAATAATTTTTACGAGTGTCCCTGACAGCTACAATAGTGTTTCTGTCTGGTTCACTTAACAATGCACCGCAGACCCATTTTCGGTTGAGAGGAATACATTTGATCTACAATTCACAGAAAGAGGGGAAGGGAAAATAAAATGGATGCAAATGAGAGTGAAGAATAGATTGGAGGATCAAGAAGGCAGGATTTATGGAGGGACTGCCAGAATAGCCAACAGCTCTATACTCATATCTGTTTCCAATTTTAGAATTAAAATATCTCTGTTTTTCAAAGTGTTCTTCATTGTCTTGTCTTTAAATTCAATGCGTGATGTGCCAGCGCAACAAAACCAGCTTTTGTTGGGACATGATTCCTGTCAACAGTCAGAGTTTTCCCATAAGTCCTAGGAGCAGACTGCTACAGTGCTCTTAACGCTTGAGATTATTGTTAACAGGCTGATAGTGACACAGTGACTGTTAGGGCTGCCACCCTGTGTTTAGTGTGGGTGCTGTTATATAGTGCAAGGTCATTTAGTGAATTTTTATAGAACCCTCATAGTTGAGAGTGAGCCACAGATGAGGACAGACAGCAGTGATTTCTTGAGTGTTTCCTAATGCTTTCCTTCTGGACTTCATCCTCACAGCTGCCTCTGCTGGACCAATGCCCTCACCCTCCCAGTCTACCTCCCTCTGACTGTCTGGTCCATTTTTTTTGTCATATGAATATATCGACTTGACTGCTCATCAAAAACACTCCAACCAAAGTTCAGCCTCTGCATGCAAGCCATTATAAGATGATAAATGTATGATTCCTACCTCTAGAAATGTGATAAACAGATGACAGATAGGTTTCAGTTAAACTGGATGGTTTGATGAATATGGAACGCATGTGAGTCATATTTTATTTAACGGCCTTTGAAATCAACAGATCTTAAACTGACTGAGCACTTATGGGAGATTTTGAGGCAAGCACCATTAAAAAAAATGGTGTAGGAGTATTTTCCTTTAATTTGTCACAAAACTATTCATCACAATTAATATTTAAAACCAAGTACAACGTAGAATTGTAACTCAGTGTGAATAAGACGTAAGCATAGTAGAACAAATGGGAAAGACTTGAAACTGACCTACTCGAAAAAGAAACAGAATAAAACCAAGAACAAAAGCATGTGAGAATAGGAAAAAAGTCCAGTCTGATTGGCAAGGAGCAAAGGAGAGCGTGAAGAAAGTAGTAGAAAGGAAAAGGAAATAAAAGTGACAGGGATAGAAGAGAAGAAAGACAAGTCAGCAGAGAAAGAACAGAAGAAGATGTGGAGACTCAAAGACTGACAGTAAGACAGGAAAAAGATGGTAAGAAAGTGGCTGACGTCTAAGTGACGCTCAGCCTGAAAACCAAAGCAGAACATAGATCAGACCTTTTTTATAATTAAGTTGTAATTATAAGGCAGATACTGAGATATAAGGTGTGTGTGTTTGCTTTGATGTGGCACCAATACACACTCTGTCATTTTGACCCCTGTACTGTACCACCCTGCTGACCGCTGTTACTATATTATAACTGTCTATTCCACTGTGTGAGAGAGGTGTGTTTGTTTTGCGTGTGGCCGTCACCTCAGATCTCTCTAGGTGGTAAGCGCACCATTGGTGGGATTCAGTGAACATTTGTGTGTGCATAAGTACTATTTATATTTAATGTTTCTTTCCATGAGTGACAAGAGAAAGTGTATATGTAACTTTAGTCGAGTATATACACCTGTAAACGGTGACCTTGTCTCAGAATAAAAGATCTAGATGACAAAATGTCTATATGAAAACCAGATGTGGAATGAGAAGAGATGATTTTTCTTTACAGGAGAGTACAAGTTGCTTAAAGGGCAGTACCACTCACCACAGGAATTAGTTATTTTTGTGCTCCATGGTTGTTGGATTTGCAAATATGTACCATTTTCCAAAACTAAAACTCAGAGACAAAACTGTTGAATTTGTGCTGCCAAGACACTGACGCTGTGTTTCTAGCCACAAGACACTGACCTGAACCATCCCAGCAAAGTCTGAACCTACAATACTTTTCTAATCAGGGCTAGAATCATTCTCTTGTCTCTGTAATACGAACCAGACCTTTGTCCTCAGGGCAGAATGCAAGCTTTTTGAACCGTTGCACTCACTGTTGAATAAAATGTGTAGAATGTAATAGCGTTTCACCTCTGATCTTCTTTCTAACCCTCCTTTTATCCTTGTCCTGTTTAGTGACAGATGGCACCACAAACCTGTTGCTAGGCAACCACACCAACATGCTGCTGGTTTACCAGGACGTGACTCTGAAGTGGGCAGCCCAGCTCTCCTTTGTGCCTGTGGCTGTTCGTGTCGCCAACTTCCCGTGAGTTCAACCTCTAGCACAACAAGACCTCAGATGGTCCTGGTTCTTTTGCTGCAAAATAGAGGCGTTTCAGAAAGGTTTATAATTCATTAAGCTTCTTACTTCTATGGACAAAATAGAAATGTGACAGTAGTTTTGTGAAAATGTTCTCCATTGTACTTCGTGCACATAATGTATAGATTAGAACAGACGCCAAGGTTTACATGCACACCTTGGGGAAGGTTGTTGTATTTATCAGCTTGTGAAATCCAGTATGTGACATCTGACGGGAAATTACCCGGCAATGTCTTCCAGCTGGCCAATCACAGCCTAGCAGGGAGGGGCCAGCCATAGCCAATCCTTTGTCGTATTCCAAACAACTCCAATCAGACTGCAATTTGATACAATTACAACGTAAAACACAAACACGGCTGAAAAATTATGTGGTTTCTGACTGTGTGTGTGCGCACATGTGTGTTTTAGATGCAGGAGATAGTGTGTGTCTGGGTAGCTGTTTGGTTTAGTTTGAGGCTGTGTTTTTTTTTAAGCATTTGATAGTCATCGGATCATTCGGTGGCAGTGTGGGAGAGGAAAACACACACACATACACACTGAGACATACAAAACAAACACACACGGTCACCCTAGCAGCTCACCGTAGCTTTCTGTAATTTACAGCAGTTCTCCAGGAGTTCGTGCTTTTTTGTTTGGAGGCAGTATTGAGTTTTATAACCGCCAACCACAGATTAAATGATCAGGATCTGGCCTTTTAAACTGTCCTCACCAACTAGTGTTCACAAGTCTAAATATGGACACGGCCTGAAACAGACCTGTGGAAAATAAGAAGAGCTTGATATGGTAAATGACTTTGTATTTACAGTGCTTTTTTAACTAGAGGGACTCAAAACACTTTACTCTCCTAATGTCACATTTACCTATTTATTCACACAAGCACACACACATTCACAATTAACTGCCAAGCTCTGGGAGCCACTGAGGGTTCAATGTCTTGCTCAAATTATTACCTGTCAGGAACATGGAATGGTTATAATGATGGATGGACCCTCCTTGACATCAACTATGGGTTACTTGAAGAGCAGTGTTGAGGCTCACGCTGGTGCCATCTTAGCAGTGCCTGACTCCATCTATCTCCCAACTAATTAAAAAGTGGACAAACAGGCGGCGCACAAATAGAGCTGAGGTGGGCGAATGATCAGGCAGGCGGCTAATAACCTGTGAAGGCACCCACCTGTTATTCAAGTGGCCACAGCCTTAATCATGAATAGTTTCAAATCCTTGATGTAATTTAAATAGGTGAGTTATATTAAAAATAATCCCCCCCCTTACAGTCATTCCAGAAAAAACAAAATGGTCTTTTACCACCGAGCTGTAAACATGTTCATTTCTCCTGTACATTTGTAAAAAAACAAAGCAAAAAAAAAAAAAAAACTAGGTTAATGTTGACTGGGCCATCCTCAAATGGCCATTTTCAGAAACTGCATGTTGTTTTCACGCAGTTTCTTAAATGGTGATGATATGCCTTCTTATCCTATTGTGTTACACATGTGATGTAGGACCAAAGGCAAATGCCATACAGGCAAATGCCATACAGAAATATTCAGTTATTCTTTAAAACCTTCTTGATCTCATTATCTTCGGTGAGTTCAGTTTGATCAATGGAGGGTGGCACTAATTGTTTATTTATAGCGCTAGCTTCTCTAACTCATTTTCACTGTATTTTTGTGAATGTCGAGAGCTATTGTTTCAGTGAACATGTGCGTATTTGTAACTGTTGTGTATATCTAAGTAGGTGACTTTATCTCCGTGTGTTTTGGGGTTGTGTATGCGTGACAGTGTGTGTTTCCGCTGCAGTTAAAGTGAAGGGTTTATACCTCCTCTGACGCCCTCCTGTGCAGGTGTGGAGCCGACTGCTGCTCTCCATCTGAACCCCCCTCATGTGTGGGTTGCGTGTGTAGGTGTATGTGTTACCTCCTCAGTGGACTGGAACAGAAATCACACACACACACAACGCAACACATCTGCAACCAGTTAACAAACAGAGTTAAAATACCTTATTGCATCAATCGGCATTTCCTCTTGCTCTCCCTTCCAGTCATCTCGCTCCGTATTACAAACCAGGACAGAACTTCACAATATACGACTGATGCAAAAAGAAATTCTAGACATGTTGTGCATATCACTGAGGTAACTCTCCTCTCCTTCCCCCACTCCTCGCTTTAGGGATCTGAAGGGAGTTGTGGTCAGTCTGAGTTCAGATGGTCATCTCATGTGTTCATACATGGGCACTGACCCATCCTTCTTCTCCACTCCCAAAGTGGATGCCAGGGAGGCTGATTATGAGCAGGTGGAGGCTGAGATGAAGAAACTCCAGAAGTTCATCCGAGAGGCCACCAGGACTCAGGGTAAGATACTTCAGCATCGATATCTGTTGCAGTCGTAGGATCCTAGAACAAGTTATTTATGTTTAATTGATATTTTTTTGACCAGTTGATTTGTACTTAGCAAATAGAACTCTGTAATAATTACAAATGTCCAAATGACCAGAGCATAAAGAGTGTTTTGACCTTGAATCAAAACGCTGAAAGTTTACACTTTCAGCGTTTTGATTCAAGGTCAAAACACAGTCAAAACAGCGTTTCACCTTTCAGCAAGTATAATGGGCAAATGTGTGGTGTTTCTACCTCTAGTAACATCATTGTATTAACAATCAGTATGATAACTGTTATGTTTTCATTCTTTCTCCAGACTTTTTGCCTCAAGTTGCAATCTATTTTTAAGATGTTTTTACAAGTGAATGGACAGAGGAACATCATTAGTTTAATGTTTTGTCTGTTTTTTATTTCAGACATACTGCCCAAAGCTGACACTGAGGAGGACCTTTGCATTACAATTACTGTGTCCTCTAGCATGGACAACCCTTCGGTAAATACGCATCGCACCTAGGCACGCACACACGCACATACACATGCATAAAAGACTCACAGCTCTCCTCAATTCTGTCTACAGCAAGCTGTTATCCAAGACATTGGTGGTCTGCCTGTCCCTTCAGTGACCGTACAGGTGAGTCATCAGCTCAATTCTTCTTTATTTATTTACGTTTTTTTTTGCCCCTTGTTTGAATCCCTCATTTTCACTCTTCATTCTCTCTTTCTTCATCACTGTTCCATCTCCAGGTGAAGGTGAAGGCCAGTTGTGTTGTGCAGTCCTCCAAGCTGACCATTGGCGTCCAGCCTCCTCTGGCCGTCACTCAGGACCAGTTTGTTCTGGAGCCCATGGGTCAGTTAATTACAGCTGCGCTTTGTATGCACAGAATGTGTGTGTGTGATATTATTGTCTGTGAGTGATTGTCGGTGAGTGAGAGTTCACTGTTGTTCATTCGGACTATTACAGTCTGACACAAACACACAACAGATGTGTGATTAATGTGTATCTGGGGTATTAGCTCAGGTTTTGATGAATCTGTCTCAGGGCTTTCTGGCTTTCGATGATTTCCCAGCATAAAGGCATGACGAATACTCTTTCATCACATCATATGGTGTCTAAATCTAGCAACATAATACAATGTACGAAAAATAATGACCTTTGACTTTTTGCACGTTTGAAAAAAATGTTTTCTTTTGTGTAAATAATTTGGATGAAGCAACCAATATAAATCATGAACATAGTGATGGAAATTTAGTGGAGGAGGTCAAAGCAAACTGGGAACTGGAGGACGAAAATGTGTCAGAAAGAAACACCTTTAGAAGCGAATATTATGAAGGAAATCTCCACATTGTCTCATAAGCCTGGCTTACTCTACCCATACTTTCACATTTTCACCAGCTGCTTTCCTCCTCTTACTTTTACTTCCAGCTCCTTTGCAGTCTAGATAGTCACATACATTGGCAGCAAGTGACTGAGTGAGTAAGAGGTGTGTGTTTATTTGTTCAGCTCTTATCAGCACATGCTCTGTGTGATCGCTTGTCTAGCCACTGGCCACAGACCCCAGGCAGCAGCAACTTTCAAATGAATCACCCAGATGCCTCATACACACGACCTTCTAACACCGAGCACTCATCACACTCACCCATCCTGTAACTGTGCTAGCTGTCTACTTTCAGCTCCATGTCTTCTATTTTGTTTATTTTTTTAACCTTTTTTGTGCACATACACGTAACACTTAAATTTACAATGTGTATAATGTAAACCAGTCGGTTTTTTATCCGAGGCTTCTCATCAAACCATGAGAACATACATTTTTAAAATGCGTGGCCCCCACCAGAGTTAAACCTCTAACTCTGGTGTCGTTGCCGTGCTCCGGTTGTTGGTCTACACCTGAGTGGGACTCCATGCCAGTGTTGGATCACACCTGCAGATTGTTTTCTGTGGTCTGAGCCACAGTGGAAGGCTCTCTTTAGTTTATGTTTTGTATTTGGTTCATTTTCCTTTGAGGTGCCAAATTCTAAGCACATCAAAACATTTAAGAGGAACTGACTCATGAGTTTCTCAGATATTAGACAGAATTTCTGTTATCCTGCCAGGTTAGAGATTTCTGTAGCACACAAAAAACTTCTTGTTCTCGTGTCTTTCTACTTTGTGGTTTTCAGTTGAGAATGCATTTCTAAGTACCTGCATATGTGCGTCAGTGTCAGATTCTTGTTGTTGTAGTTCTGTTGTACGTGACTTTCCAAGTGGCCAGATGTTAACATTTGTCTTTATGTTGTCCAGATTCCAGTGCATTTTGTCACCTTTTTGGTGTAGTGCTCCTCTGGACTGTCCCGAGTTACAACAGCTTTGTTCTTCCTAAGCAAAACAGTCTGGATGGAGGGTGTTCTTAAACTTTGTGACTTTCCTGATGTGTGAAAGAGGCTGTCAAAGTCAAAATTGGACTCGGTTCCACCCAAAACAAATGGTACCCAGGTTTCGCATGTAGCAAGCTGCAGCTGGACAGAGAATAAAACGTGACATAATAATAGATCCATCAGTTAAGAGCAGAAATCATTTCCTAGTGTTAATGGGAACTCATTACCTATGAAGGCTTTCGTTGTTAAATGAAAGGAAGACAAGTGCGTTATTCCTGCACTACAGAAACGTCATAATAATGAGAAGCATCTTCCTCGTTTAAAAATTTCCACGTGTCATGGATGTGACGTAAATGGCATACAGCCTTGGCATGGATGTATTCTGTACCATCAATCTATTTGTCAGAAGGATCCTTGTGTGTTAAAACAAACCTACAATAATCCTCCTCCAAAATGAATCATGGACCAAAATTAACAACACCCTAAAGGAAAAAAAAAAAGGCAGCCAACAGTGAATAAGCCTCTCCAGGCATGGTCTGGGTGGAATCTACCATGGCAGTTTTACTGTATCTCAACACGGAGATTTAATGTTGCTGCACCTAGTCGTCTCTTGGTTGTTTAGAATTTTACAATTTAGATTTTTTTCTTCTTTTTTTTTCACTCAAATTCTCTTTAGATTTGCAGAATTGTCATTAGGAAGGTGTACAACTCAGTAGAGATCATTCAGTATTTAAGGTCAATGTGTCAAACTGGGTGCTGCAGGTTATACAAACAGTACAGAAAGTGTTGGCAGCCTTTTTTTCAAAGCCATGCACTCAGACACATAAGTTGGATTACCACCAGAAAACTGTCATTTCTAACTCCGTAACTGCTCCAGACATTCACTGAGACCGTCATCCATCACTGAGGAGAAGTCACTGAGTTTTTTTTTTGAGAAGGACCAGAATGGATTGGGAATTTATGAGTTCAAGATGTGAGCGGTGTTCTCAGGCGGCTGGAACACCATCCATTTATTCTGAGCCCTGAATCAAACTGACCACTGCATTCCCATGATTCATAATGCGTCTGTGCAGAAATGCGTTTTACCACAGTGCATTCTTATCTGCACGTATACTGTACGTGACCTCTATAACTGTTAATGCAAGCATGATGCGCTTTTTGCACAATACGGTACTTTTCATGTAACCTCTTCTGTCGAATTCAATTTCTAACAATCGCTTTTTATACGTCTAGCATTTCACGATTTACCATATTTAATACTATACATTTAGTTTTTATTCTTTCTTGACTTTAATAAATGTTATACTGCCCTTTCTGGTTTTAATCTTGACTTTTTCACCATATTTTGTGTCATGCATTACCAGTTATATCATCATACCATATCCTGCATACCCTACATCCTTCCTATAGAGTAAATTACTTCATACTCCAGTATGTTCCCTTACTTTGAGTCCAGCCTTCAGCACACGATCAACAGTTTATAACATCTTATGCTTTTTGGGACATTTAAGAGGTGTACACGCAAAGTGATTAGCAGCAGTGTGGCAACAGGGGGACCATGAAATGCAAATGCGATGATAGGAGAAATTTTTTTTCGCAACACAAAGTACAAATTTCAGTTTTGAGACATTTGAGGTGGAAACCAATGGCATCGTCTGATACTCTTGATTGACATATGATGAAATTAAAGAGTTCCCGTAATGTTTACCACAATGAAACGCCCTCACAACTACTGCCAAATTCACCATGCTGATAGCAGGCTTGTTGCCTTCAGTGAACACAGATGGAGTGGCAGTGCCATAGGCAGTATTTACTTTTTACAGGGTATTGATGTCAAGAAGATCTATCTCCGTCCATATGCTAACATAAAATTTTACTTGTAAATATTTGGGGTGGGAAATATTCAAGAGGTTTAGCGGAACGTCCACTAGTGACCACCTCTCAGCAACACGTTTCCTTAGTATTTGGTAGCATTGTCTAACTGTGAGTTAGGTCAGTGGTTTTGGGTATGATTCCACATAGTTTTCTCAGATTTGGACCCATTCCTCCTGACGGAACTGGAGTAGATGAGACAGGTTTGTAGGCCGCCTTCCTCGCACAAATCTTTTCAGCCCTGCCCACAATTTTTTTACGGATTGAGATCAGAACTTTGTAATGGTCACTCTAAAAACATTGTTTTCCTTATGCCACTTTGTAACTAATTTGGTGTCATGCTTAGGGTCGTTATTCATTTGAAGACACATTTGCGCCCATGCTTTAACTTCTTATCAGATGGTTCGAGATGTTGCTTTAATATTTCTACAAAATGGTCTTTCATAATGATGCCGTCTACTCCATGAAGTTCACCAGTCCCTACTGCAGCAAAATACCGCCCACGGCAGGATGCTGCCACCACATACTTCACAGTTGGGATGGTGTTCTCAGGCTTGCAAGCTTCCCCCTTTTTCCTCGAAATGTAACGGTGGTCATGATGGCCAAACAGTTCAATTTTAGTTTCATCAGACCACAGGATTTGTCTCTACAATGTAAGGTTTTTGTCCCTGTGTGCAGTTCCAAACTGTAATCTGCCTTTTTTATGTTGCTTTTGGAGTGACTTCTTCTTTGGAGAATGGCCTTTCAGCCCATACCCACATGACACGTTTCACTGTAGTTAATGACATTGTCTTACCAGCTTCAGCCAGCAAATTTTCAAGGTCTGTTGCTTTTCTTTTGAGGTTTATATGCACATTTCACACTAAAGCACATTCACCTCTGGGATATAGAACCCATCTCCTTCCTGAGTGAGATGATGAGTGGACATTCCTGTAGAGTTTGTAGTATTCTGCCCGAGGATGAACCAACCAAAAACCTCCAAAGCCATGACATAATTATCTGGACTTTCCCAAATTGTTTAAAGGCTTATTAATTTTGGTGTAAGTAAACTTCTGACTTTGAAGAAGTAATAAAAATATTCTCAAAAGATCTGCCAATATTCTGGCATTTAGCAAATAGAAAGAATTATCTATTTATATTAGATTAGATAGAGGTTAGAATATCGTTGCAGTAGCAGATGGTACAAGTTTGTAGAAGTCATGGATGACTTGTTTCTCATTTATAACTTCCCATTTGTTGAATAAACAGAAACTGTAAGATGGAGGAAAACTGTTTGAGAAATACTTTCCGTGACCAGTGATAACTTCCGTGTATGAACAGACAAAGTGTGCCAACAAAAACTCAAGCTAAATTAAAAATAAATTCTTTGAATATATTCAAAAATGAATAAATAATAATAAAAAATAAAGAAATCTTCTTGATTTGCCTAGTAGGTTCAGTTCTTTCGAGTTTTTCATCTTGGCTGCTGCTCCCAACGTTACACTGTTTACATGGAAGATCAGAGGCTGTGAGTCACTGCACTGTCACGTTTCAACCACTAAAGAGATGCTTTGTTTACACGAGTTTAGGTAGCGGGCGAACGGGTCAAATTCAGAAGCCTCCGTCAAGCACACGCACACACGTACACACACATTCAGGTCACTTAAATACTTACACATGCATATCCACGCATGCATAAACACATGCACGTGTCACCACAATGCACTGTTTAAATATAGGCACGCACACTCCGAAGTGAAGTAGCTGTGTGTTTATGTCACACTCTTTTGTCTTCCTGCGCACTAAAGTCTGGTGCTGGCTTTCAGTAGTCATTCAACAGCTCTCTACTGCGAAACATGAGAGCCACACACACACACACACACATGTGCGCGCACATACACACACACGCGCGCTTGTATCTCTTTTTCTGTCCTCTCTCAGCTAAGTGGCCCCTCACTGGTCTTTTTCAGCCTAGAGTTGCTCAGCTCTGCAGGACCATTGTTGCTGGCTGTTAGAAGTTAGATTTGTCCTGAGTGTTTCCCATCCGTTAAAGTCTTGGAATTAAAGAAAAAACTGATTAATTGAGGCTTTGTGAGTTTGATGAATGGGATGTAACTTACTGTAGAGGAACTGGCTCCCAGTCACACAGCCAGAGTTTACTCTGTGATTTTGTCCAGAAAATTGCACCCTGCTTTATGGATTGCAGGGGAAGTGGCTGCTGAGCTGCAGATGGAATGTTGCCTGGTGTAAACAGTACGACGTGTATAGAGATGTAAATCATATAGACTGTCCCCAGTAAAAGAGCAGTGCAGCAGAAGAAATTACTTCCACTACCAGGAAATGTTGAATTTCGCCAGTAGTACCAATAGCTACTAGCTTGGATTCAGACATCTGTTATTGATGCCCACATTTCAGATCATTTTTCAGCACTTTAAATAGTCCTGGTGTTTTTAATAGCTCCTCTCAGCTGGGAAAACAACTATGACAATCAACTTGTGTGGATAAGATTTACGCAGAGGCAAAAGTTATTTGATGTCAGCTTACAAAAATAACAGCTCAACATTGTGTGTCTGTTGACATGATTCACATTAACTGCTCCTAGCAACTATGCTGACAGTTTCTGTTGAGCAAAACACTAGTCAATGGCGCAGACATGCCCCATGCTTTTGATTGTTCAGGGCAACATATAGCAAAAATAACAATATACTGAAACATTTACTGTACAGAACAATATGCTGTAAAGGCATGCTGTTTAGCCTCATACCTTTCCTGTAGCTTTAATATTTTTAAAGTTTTGGACGTGTTTATACCGTCAAGGAGGATGCATTTTCACTTTCATTGTTCATGCATAATGACAAGCCTATTCCGTTCGATTCTATTCTGTTCGGATATGTTTTAGGATTTAAAGTGATGGCAGATTGTCAAAGAGCTGATGAACAAATTTTGCACAATACAGACATTACCGAACGGAAAGAAATGATGTCAGAAGTAGTGACAAAGCAACGGGTGTTAGGGGATAATGTGTTAGTTTAGAGAATCACGTGCAGCACTAATAACAATGACACTCCTGGTGTGACACCTCCCCACGTCTGTTTCTTTTTATAGTTGTGCTCTCTGTCTTACCTGATTATTTCTCCTCCCTTCATTGCACCGTCCTGATATCTCTTACCGCAGATTTGCAAAATGATAAACCCACAAAAAATAACACATGTACAAACGCATATACACAATTCATCTCCCTGGGAACAGTGTGTTTTTGTCCGACTCCAGCTGGGGTGTGTGTGCTTGCTTGCTGCTGTCACATGTGTCTTTGATTCTTTCTCTGTGTGGGTCCACACTTGTTTTTGAGAGCGTGTTCGGTCTAAGTGTGAATGTGAACAAGTTTATTTCCAAACTTTTTCACACATATTTGTCCCAAAGTTTTCTACCATGCATGAAGGACAACCAATCATAATGTTTGTGTGTGCACACGCTGCTCTGTGTTGTGGCCGCTGCTTGTGTGTGAAGAGGAGGGTAGGTAGCGCCTTCTGACTTTTATTGTTATTCCAGTTTTTATTCGTCTCAGATGGCGACTCCATCCCCTGTTCACCACACACTGCCTCCTTTGTTCTCTCTCTTCCATTCCTGCTCTCACTCTCTCGCTCCCTTTCTCAGTCTTTTCTTTCTCCCTCTCTTTCCATCTTTTCCTTTCTCTGCTTCCTCTGTTTAATTCTTCATTCTGTTCGGCAGTAGGTTTATTTCTTCCTGCTTTCAGTCCCATCTTCCTCCTTTTTTCTATTCCTCTTCCTTCCCCACATCCCATTTTTCCTCTTCTTAAATATTTTTTTCACTTCTTCCTTAACGCGACATTTGTTTTATTCTCATGTTTAAATACAATAATTCAAGTTAAATCATATGTATATGTCCTCCCATAAACAACGGTCTAATCATTTTGAACATAATTGTTTACATGGTGTGTATTTGGAGGAAACTGCTGCATTTTGCATGTATGTTGGTGTCTACTGAGGAATTTTAAACGTACAGGTTCATATTGTTGTATAGCTACATTTGCAGTACACACATTAGACTTAGACAGACTTTAATGATCCACACGGGAAATTGATAAGTCACAGTAGCTTAGTTGCACATAAAAGAAACACTTAAAAACCACAAGTAAAAAGAATGATAAAATAAGATTAAAATAAAAATAAAATACATCATCCAGTAAAATAAACTAGAAAATGGTGTAAGCAAATTATAAGAATTATCATTATGAACATATTTACAAAATAGTGGGCAAAACACTGTTCAAGGTGATCTGGTTGTTTGGACTGTGGCGTGGATCTTGTGTCATGTTGTTACCTTGTCTGCTTAGATAGGGATTTAAACTCTAACACTTAGGAGCTTGTCTCCATCCACCCACTTCACCAAACACCAGAGGAGCAGAGGAGCTACAGAACTTCTTTTATTCCCTACTCTATCTAGCTGTATAGCAGCTCATCTTTTTGTAACAATTAAAGCCACTATGAACAAGCCTTTTCCCTTGTGGATCATTAAAGTCTGTGTAAGTCTAAGTCTCTGTAAAACACCAAACACTGCTCACGGCGCACTCCCTGTTGTCCCAACAAGTGCACATAGTTCGTCCATCTTTCCTGCCAAAGACCTCATGTTCTCCATGAGCACAGATGGCACCATGACCTTAGCATCCTTCTCCACTCTTTCACTTTCGCTCCAGCAAAGACTTCCCAAAGTTCAATGGGGAAACTCGGGCCTCACTCAAGACATCACAAAGACATGGACAGCACTAACAGTTGCCATCTTGAATACACCAGCAGATGGTCATTCCCCTGAATGCCACAGCCAAACACGAAAAGTCCAGAAAAAAATCCTTAAAAAAAGACAAAGATGACCAAAAACCACGGCGATTGGTTTTTGGCACAAAAAAAAACAAAACAAAAAAAAAAAAACAGTATGCAAGTGAGATGCTCAAATGTACATGTAGAACTGGAACCATAAGAAGTTGGTCGTGATTCAACAGCAGTCATATTTGTGTTTACCATCACCTCCAAATGGATGCATGGATAAATGTGGAGTAGTCTGCGCTCAGTGTTGCGTGTTGCAAAACAGTCAGGCTCATCCTCATACATCATATGGGCCTCCAACTAGTGGAACTTGTGAATATTAGAAGGAAGACCATGTTGGTTATGTTTCAGGGCAGACCCTACACAGTGGTCCAACCCAATGCTGACCTGCAGAGGCCAAAGTTCGGCGTTTAACACCACACTGATGGTGTTTGCCACTGTGACTGTGCACGTAATTCAGTACTGACCAAGGAAGTGAAAGATGAAATTTCAGGTTTTGTTTTTTAATTCCAGTGTTATTTTTATTTTTTTAGATTATTGACAACGGAATGAAAAGGTGGATATCTTGCACATGCCCTTGTCTCATCTCCATGTGTGGTAGATCCCCATCTCCACCCCTCTTGACTTCTGACCTCTTCCTAAGAGTCAGCAGTTTAACCTGAGCTGTCAAGTACAATAACCTGAACCCTGATAGCCGCAGCTGCTAGGACTGTATTTTAACTCTAAGAGAAATTAGTAGAACTTGTTTCCTCTACTGGTGCCTTACAAACCACATCTGCAGCCTTGTTCATAGTTTAGGTACAGGTACACGCACAACTCACCAACAAATATGTCATGTCTAGTAAGGAAATGGAGGAGAGGCTGATAAAAGCCTGATAAAAGCTTGAAAAACTTAAGAAACAGATGAGGGAAGGTAGGAATACAGAAGGTACAGGAGCAAGGAAAAAGTAGAAAAAGAAAACAGCTGGTGAGTGTGAAAAATGTAATGGAGAAAAGTGGGAAAAAAGAGGAGAGGTAAAGGTAAAGAAGGCGAGGTAGTGAAGTGGGGGATTTCTTTGTAGAGTTTGTTTTGGTTGGCAGTGTTGCTAATGGTTTAATGTGCCTGGGAACACTGGGACCAGTCTGAACAGTCTCTCTGGGTCGGACCTCGAGGTCACACAGACGGACATGATACCTGAGAGCGTCAGGTATCACGCCCACTGCGCCGCCCTGACCTGTCCAGATGTGTCTGAATACAAGGGGACAAACTGAGGGGACAAAGAGAGAATAAAGAAGATGGAAAGAGAATGAAAATGAGAGAAGAGGAGGGATTACTTTGTGTCTTCTTTGGTCCTGTTTGTTGGTCTTAGTGGGCCTGGGAACACTTAAAGCACTTAAAGCAGTCTGACCAGTGTGACCTCCAGTGCACGCAGGTTAAAAGCCTTCTGCTGACAGACAGAGTGACAGGGAGGGATGGAGCAAGGAAAGCGAAAAGAATCTAGATGGAGGAAAGAGTAAGGGAAAGGCAGAGGAGAGGAAAAGCAGTTATTATTGTTATTGTTATTGTTATTGTTATTATTGGCCAATTTTGGGTGAATCAAAAAATTCAGTTAGTGCTGCTTAATTATTGCTGAAGCTCCCATTTACTTTCTATTCATATTTTTTATGTAAGTGGGAAGAAAGAGAGAAAGAACTGTTTTAATAGACTTTTAACAGAAACATAATGCAGCTGTTATCCACCCAGAATATCTGCATTCAGCCCACGATCAGGGCCAACGTGTATTTGACAGGCTTATTGTTCAACTTTGTCAATTTGTTCCACCTTGGATTTATGTCCTCGCTGTGCCTGAAGTAGTTCCACTCCATAACTTGCTATGAAAGCACAGAATTTCTAGATTTTGGTTTGGAGAAGCTGAAGGAAAGGAGAGAAGGAGCGAGGAAAGGCGAGTCGTGTAGAAGAATGAGGAATAAGGGAGAGCGAGGAGGTCATGCTGCATCTGAAGACGTGGAGAAAGTCACTCTCTGCTTTTTATCGTTGATCTTCTCCTCTGTCAGTCTTGAGGGGGCGTCGTCTTTCCTTTCATCTCGTTACATCCATCATGCCTCATCCTGCTCTGCCTGTCCTCATCTCGAGAGGCCTTGTCTCGCCATTGGCTGTGTGTATGTGTTGAAGAATGTCGGTGACTTTTTGAAATGCACAAACATGCATACATACATATTCGTAACCTTCCCACACCCTGACCCCTAACTTTTAATCCTTATACATACACCCGTGTTCACTTCCATTCGGACACATGCACACACATACTTGGGATTCAGTCACCTGTAACAGACCGAGCTCAAGAACATCACGCCCCATTACACCACCACACAGCCCTGTGTGTGTGTGTGTTTGTGTGTGACTGCATGGAGCCATTAGCTGTAATATATCCTTTCCTCTCTGTCTGTATTTGATCCCTGCTTTTTCTCTCCAGCTTGTTTGCTCTCTGTCTCTCTCCTTCTGCCTCTCTGTTGGTTTTGGGGTATTTGAAGGGAAGCTACAAGTCATCAGCCATCTCTCATGCCACGTATCATTTTAGTGTGTTTGTGTGTGAGCGTGCACACAAGTTACAGTTCTGGTTGGTGTTGTCAATCTTCTGTCTTCACCTTTCATGGTGATGTTTAGCATAAGCTCTCTGGGTGTGTGATTGTGTGTGTGCCCATTAAGGGGTCTGGTTAATACTGGGCTTACTGTATCCTGTTCTGTCTACACCTGAAACGCTGACTCTTAAGTTTATATGTGTGTGTGTTTCGTTGACTGCTTTGTTTCCTTATTCATCATTCAACGACTTTCTAAAGAGGGCTGGAATAAAAAAATAAAATAAAACCAGGACGTCTGTTCTTGGAGTAAGAAAATCTGACTCAAATTACTTTAACATTTATAATGACACAAATTACGGGGAACTCCAGTGATTTTATATGGCACTTTCATACTGAGGAGTGTGAGACTCGCAAGAGACGGACTTTAAAAAATAGCCATAATTGAAGCAGAAAGGTCAAGATATTGATTTTATTTATGAGTCAAGCTTCTAAAACAGGCTATACAGCCCAACTGTGTCTTTTTTTAGACCCTCCAAATGCCTCCTTCTTTTTAAACTGTTTTTAGCTTTTTTTAGACTTTATCCAACAATATTACATCTCAAGCTCAATCCGAGGAAACATGAAAGATGCTGTGAAGATCATTGTTTCAAATGTTTCAGAGATACAGTACAGATGATTTTATACAACTTTTTCTGAAGACAGGATAACATGCTGTGTGACAAATTAATTTATTGTGGTATATTGTTGGACTGCCCATTTAAAATGCTCTGCATTAACACCTTGCCTAACAAACTGGCATACAGACATGAGCAGATTTTCAAAAAGGCTACCAACATCCAGTAAAGTCTCTGTTGGTGGAACTACTTGAACTGTGACTAGACATGAATTCAAACAAGGTCTGATGTCGGTCTTCATGTTAATCCGTCTTTGTTGTCCGTTTTCTGTCTTCAGGCGTTGGTTCATCCACAGTTGTGGCGTTTTCAGCTTTTGTCAATGGCCGGTACCCCCCTGCTGATTTGAACGGAGACATCACTGTGTCCTACAGCTCACCAACAGGTAAGAAGACAAACATGGCAGTGTTTGACTGCCACCAAATCCTTAAATTTCTCAGAAAATTCTCTCGGAGTGATGTTTTTTTTTTTTTTTTTTTTTTTTTTGTTAAGAAAAAGTCAATTCAAACATTTCTTTCCCATAGTAAGTTGGTATTGGCACCAGTGCAGTGTATGCAGAAGTGAAGATCGCAAAAATGTTGCCTTTCTTAGTTTTTGAATCAACTTTAGCACTGTTTGACAACCTACAGAAAACATTAAACACAGCAAAGTTTTTCTGTGTGCAGAATGTGAGAAATCATGCTCATTTTGAAATTGTCTCTCTTGCGCTCTTATTATATGTTACACAACAATTTGTGGCTACCAAGTGTAACATATTCCTCATATAGAAACTGCAGTGATCACAAACTTCATTCTGCTTTTCAGCTCGAGAGCTCAAAATAACTGCTAGCAACTCTAAAATCAGCTAAAATTGAGCCCTTTGGTATGTGCAGTATATCTGAATTTACATGAATTTCCTAGCTATGAATTTTGTTAGCTGGGTAGTCACATGTAAGGTGATTGCCAGACTGACCATGTTTAACTCTGCTTAGACTGCTGGCTGACAGTTAAAATGTCGAACCAGCATCAGCATGAAAATAAGCGCTAGAAGTGTTATGAAGTTTGCTGCAGTCTAGTCTTCAACATCATATCTAGTGTTGTGTGACAGAGCTGAACGGCAGCTGCTAGCAGTGCTGACTTGACGTAAGGACATCTGGGCTCTTTCCAGACAAGCCCAGTTCATCCCCCTTGCTGCCTCCAGGCATCTGTTTCCAGGCCCTGCAGTATTTCTGGAAGATATTACTTTCCCCTGCAAACCAACAAAACCACTCTTTATTTCAAATGTCAGAGACCTCATTTAAAAAAAAATAAAAAAAATAACTGATTTATTTCAGTGTTTGTTAAGAAATCAGGTCATGAAAAAAGTCTGCGTTTTCATGCTATTGTTTCCCTTGGACTGCATTTGCTTTGGCAGGCCTCTGTTGGTGGAACAGTTTACCCGCCCCAGAAGCACATTTAATGTGAAATGTCTGGAAATATCGGGAAGTGTGTCTTTTTTGTTGAACTTTTTATTGTGATGCTAAAAATAGCAGCAAATAAGGAGTCTTGAGTATTTCAGTGGACCTTAGCCGCCAAGGACTGTAGCTCGAGGAGAGTTTGTATGGACTCACAGACTATATGACCTGCGTATTACAGGTTGGAGTAAAGAGATACATAACATGATAAAAAGTGAACATATGAATGATTCACAATGAGTTAGATGAGGAGAAAGGAGGACAGGGAAAAGGAGTGGCCTGCTATGACTGGATTGGGGGTGGGGGGAAAGAACGGGGAAACTGACAGTATTACTCCAACATGAGATCAAACCTCAGAATTCCACTTCATCCTATAGTTGTTGGACGGAATGACTGAAATTTTGCATTGAAGTTGGTGCTTATTGAGAGGCTTCATCTAAAGCCCCATCCACATATTAAGCGGTTTGCATCTATTTTAGCTGATGTTGGTTGCATATGCCAGGACTGGTTACCTAGGTAACCCTGTATATTTCACAACAAGCAGAACATGAAAATATTGCTAGTGTTTGAACAAATTTATTTCTTCTTGCTGTGACCACTTCCTGTATTAAAAGAAAATACCGTCAATGATGTCACCACTACATGTGGGTCCACCCAACACTCCAAGCCCGTACAGTGAATTTGGTTGTAGCACCCAAAGATGTAGACAGTGTTTTCTTGTTGTAAATTTTTTGCAGAGTTCTGCATTTTCCACATATAACAATCATTCGTAACGGTCAGTCCTATTGTTGGTTGCCTCAGTCACGGCGCCTCAAAGTTGAGATCAGTCCAACTTAGCATGTAGCCATTGCGTCATTAAAGTTTTTTTAATGTTCAACTCACTGAACTGCATTAAGATTACATGTTTGTTTTTTGTCACCAGAGTGCTAGTCATTGCCCTTAACAACAGTTTGTCACCACTGTAACACCTTTCAGTGTTTTAATGTAGGGTTGTCTTCTGTCTGAATCCCATCATGTGGAATCCCATCTCCTCTATGCTTTGATGGTGGACTGCAAAGTGGTCATCTTTAGGAGGATGGGGATGTGTGGTTGTAACTCCATAGTTGTGTGTTATTCCAGTGCTAATCTCCAGTAATACCTTGTCCAATCTCATCCTCTAAATGCTGTCCTGGCTTGGGAGGAATGCGTCACATTGTCTCTATCCATTTTTTTTGTCTGTCTACACTCCCACCCAGGGGTGATGATTATGCTTTCACACCACCCACCTTACATAATGCCATCCCACCCTAAGACTAGTATGCCTTTCTTTAAGCCCTACAAAGGCTCTGACATTTAAGAAGACCGTTGACTTCTTAAGCCCTTCAAAGGAGACTTGACTGTGGCAGGAGTCGTTACAATCTAGAAAGAATTTCATTAGTGCCCCTCGGTGACTTTCCTAATACCTTGAGAGTGGGTTTTGCACAAACACACTTGAGGAAGATGAAACTTTTCATTTACTGTACATTGTTAGCTCATATACAATGAGCATTTTCATCTGAGCTCTCAAAACAAAGAAGCTGTGTGGATACTTTTACTGAAACACGGCCAGCCATGATTCATTGGTTGCTAAGCCGATTCGTGTGGAAACCTAGGAAGCTAGTTGGCAGTTTTTATTGTTTTCTCCTGTTTTATTGAGCTTGCGAGAATGACCAGCATCTCCATATGTTGATGTCTCCAGGATGCGTCAGTATTTTTGTCAGGTCTTTCCTCTTTTCACTGCCATGTCTGAAATCCATTTGCAAGAAAGTTTTGGAGGCCAGCTGATGCTGTTGGTCTTTGTTACCTGTGCAATACAGATCATGTTCTTCACTCTCTTTGTAAGTGCTCACTGGATAACAACAGCTTAGTACAGGATTTGGGTTAAAGGATTGCTTAACATTCATAGGAGCTACCTTTTATTTATTTTTTTCCTTTCTGTTTCCTTTTAGTTTTAAAGATTTTGCCAAGATTCTATGGTGTAAAACTGTATTGAAACTTGAAATTAATGACAAATAATTGTTTAACTTGATGAAGCCTTACAAAAACCTTGACTTTTTTCAAATCAGTCAACAGATTTCAACTTTATTAAAGACACATTGTTTAGACAGAATGGTTTCTGGTAGCTGAGAGTTGTGACATTTTAAAAAAAGCATCCAGACAGAAATGAAACAGGAATTCATCATTTATTGCCCTTAGTGCTTTGCGCATGAACACTTCAGCACAGTGATATATGGAATCAAATCACAAGCATCTGTTTAAAAGAGGGTGCCTCACAAATACACCATCTTCTAGTCTTTCTTAGCACAAAAATGCATGAGTTTGGAAAGATGCCAACAAGTAACTGAAATATAATCCCAATGCTTTTCTTCCCTCTTAATTTTGAAAATTCAACAACACTGATTTGTGCAAAAAAGGTGGACTATGTCAGTTTGAAAGCAGAGACACTGTATGTCTGACTCACATTTTGGTGGATCTGTAATTAATTACCCCAAAGAACACCTTCTCAACACTCTTAGCTATTATTGATAGTATAATAAAGGCTCACAGTCATGAAACATTAAACTGACTTTTTTTTCTACCACACCAGCTAATGGATCCAGAATTTCACTCATTTCAGCCAGTCTACTTTCTGAGCCGTTATAGGACATTTTAGAACAGGAAATACTGATTGAACACTGGCTGGCTGCTGGCCAGGAGTGGCTACTGTGTGTGTGTGTGTGTGTGTGTGTGTGTGTGTGTGTGTGCGTGTGTGTGCGCGCTGTGAGAACCTTCTTGCTCCATTTGACATGTCCTTTACATTTAACTGGAGCTTTCACTCACCATTGATGCTTTTAGTTCTTACCTCCTTTCTCTTTGTGTTGTTTTAGCTTATTCATTTTTTTCTCTCCCATCCAATTCTGCCTGTTCTGCCTTTTCTCTGGCAGTGTAGATTGGTAATCTGATCCACAGACAAAGTAATTACTAGAGTTAGCATTTCTGGATTAGATAATACTGCACAATATGCAGCTAGTATGATGTTTTTAAGATGGACCATCAAACTCCCACTGTGCTTTACTTTGAGAATTTCTTGAATGCCACTCGAATGAATGCCATTTGAAAGGTAATGATGTAATGTGCTGAAGTTGAAGACACATCAGCTCATGGGTCATGGGTTGGTCAAGGACAATCCAACCTTAACCTCTCCCAAAATCCAGGCTATGCTAGGATTGTATTCAAATATTACTCTATCCAGTCACTGTCGCTCTGGTTTTTCTCTGGCTGTGAATAGACGGTTTCCATTTGAAGAGTTCAAACAGGAAAGTTTTGATGAGACCAGACAGATGGTTGAGCCCATGATTTATTATGCAGCATGTCAATGACCCCCAAAACAAAGTGAGAGTGACAAACGGCTTATTATTAGTTACTACCTGCCAGCTACCTTGAACATATCTGCTACAATTTTCTGCACTTGTTCTTAAAAGCATCATGTATTTATTTATTTATTTTCAAATCTTTTAAATACAATTTTTTGAAACCAATTGAAACAGTGATTAAATGAGCTAAATAATGCTAATGTAAATAAAGTATTGCTAGGCTCCTAGAATTGAATGAACAAATGCTTTGCATTTGACATGAAATAATATGTTTCAAACATTTTCTAAAAATAAAATGTAACTATTTTAAAAATTGAGGTTTCTTACAGGGGGGCAAGAAAGAGAGAGCGAGAGAGGCAGAATTGTAACAGGAAAAGAGCGGCAGCCATAAGGAAGTGTGACTTTCATCAGGTTTAATAAGACGTGAACTTTTTGACTCAGCACCTCAGTGCCTTTTCATTGGCCAGCAACCTGCCATCTGCTTCTCATTCACTTTCACAGGAAATCCTCTTCGACCAATCAAATCAGAGCCTAATCTACCAGACTTCTATTGCCTTGGCCTAAAGGTTAGAGAAGCAGAAGACCGACTTTTTAAATCCCAGAGCAGCTGGGAAAATATGGCAGCCAGGAGCAGGGATAAAGAGATGCTTTCCCTTAACGAAAAGATTTCACTTTTGCAACCTGAGTCTTGTTTTTATAGTTCGGTGTTACTTTTTCTGCCCTTTCCAAATGTTGTTTGACTAATGCTCAGCTTGGCAGAATCCCTTTAGTTACAGCCACTTGATAGACTGGACAAGAACTGATTTTATTTGTAATCGTCCATGTGAAAGTGACGTAAATACATAAAATCACAGTGTGTCGTAACCCAAACCTTTAGATTGAAGCTTAATGTACATAGAATACAGTTTTTTCTTTGTTGGATCTGGTAATTAATTGAATGCTTCTACCAACTTCCTATGCAGTTTTGCAGTGACATCGCACGGGCAGCACTGGTGAAATGATTTGTTGTTATGAACCGACACAACTTCTAGAGGCTGCTTAGTTTTGATTTCCCATGGTCAAGAAGAATGTCTGGCCTTAATCGTGGAGAGCTAGACTTGTTTCTTGTGATGGCTAAAGCGAGGTGCACACAGCAACAGGCGAGCCAAGCCATATATTATTAAAATTCAGCAAGGTGATGCGGTGTCAGGTGGAATAACCTTTGGTGAGAAAGTTGAATTAATTTCAACTTTGAGGAAAACAATTGACCAGTGGGAGCGTCTGATACAGTTGACTGACATATGAGAACACAGAGTTCTCAAAACGTTTATCTCAAAGAATAACTATGTAGGCTTGAAGCCTTGAGTAAACCAGGATGGAGTGATGGTGTTGTTGAAGGTATTTTCTTTTCAAAATGATGCCATGTCATCAAGAGAAGCTAACTACGTCCATACACAATATTTAAATCTATTTTTATGTTCTGAAATACTGGAGGCAGGAAATGTATAAGAAGTCTACCAGAGCCTAAGATGTCCATGATCACTCAGCTGTCAGATACAAAGCCATGAGCACACTGCTCTGCTTGAGGAGACAGGGCCCATTACAGCACTAAGGATAAGATGTACATTTTTATCCAAAATGAAGGAATTTTTGTTTAAAAATACTTCACCAATATTTTATCATTAAAATAGCTAATTTCACAAGACAAACTGAATTTTTCTGTCTTACCATTTCATTCTACTTGTTATGTTTTTTTTTTTTTTTTTTTTTTTTGCATTATCTTCTATCCATATTGAAGTTGTCAGTTAATGTTTATGAGTCAATATTTCTTAACTAAACGACAGAGAAAGATTTGGATCAGTTAAGATAGAAGTGGTTTTCTTCTGATCCTGCCAGACCAGTCAGACCATGCTAACCTTTGACGAGCAGCTATTTAATTTTAAATTTGGACTTTATGTTAGGATTGCCAGGGCTCAGTTGGGTGACTGCCTTCTCTTTCAACTGTACTATCCAAATGTGTTGGAAGGAAAAATGAGCACTCCCAAAGTTTTTTCTTTACGTTTGTGTTTACTCACGTACAGGAAGATGAAGATTTTCCCAGGGAATCCCCTTATGTTGAACAGAGTTCACATGTTCAATTTCTCTTTCTTACCTCTCTGCACTGCTGCACTGAATAATGATAGGAGGAGTGAGTTCTTCAACCTTAACCTTTTATCTCAATTCTTGTCTTCTTTCTGCAGAGCTTAATCCCAAAGGTAAGTGTTTTGTTAGTAGAGCTGGATAGAGTAGAACAAGTAGAAACACACACTGTCTTTATTAAAAAGACAAGCAAGTGCTGTAGATGTCCATATATGACATGTAATGTGTATATGTAATGTGTGTGTGTGTGTGTATCTATCTATCTATCTATATATCTATCTATGTGTGTATATATATATATATATATATATATATATATATATATATATATATATATATATACAGGAGAGAGAGAGAGAGAGAGAGAGAGAGAGAGAGAGAGAGAGCGAGAGAGAGAGAGAGAGAGATATGTTTCCATATTCTCACATATCCACACTCCTACACTCTCACTGAAATGCACTTTTATCTGTTACTTCACTATGCACTTTCTAAACGCACACACACACACACACACACACACACACACACACACACACACACACACACACACACACAGTGCTGTATATACAGGAAGAGGGTGCTGCCTACTGTTTATGTTCCTGTTATGTGATACTTGGCAAGCGCCGGTACACACAAACACACGCATGCACATGCACATTTCCTCACTTTGTGGAAACGTAAATATCCATTCATATCCATTTATCTTTTTATGCTCTATGCGGTTTACACAGAAATATCATCTGTCTCACACAGACGTAAAGCTGTATAGAAACATGTTGAGTCTCATATTTCTACACATATTTTGCACAAAGATGCACACAAATTCCAGCAGTAGTGTTCCTAGCTGTAAGCCGGTGTTTGTTTTAGTTTGTCTGTGCTTGTGTGCTTTGATACAAAATAGGATGTCCTGTAATCTATAGTAGACTTAGAGGCCCTGTGGTAGTACACACAGACACATGGTTGTGCTTGAGTTTGTGTGGATGTTCACTGATGTAATGTATTACATCTTTACCCATCCTTACCTTAGCGTAAACCTAATTCTGATCTTAGCCCTCAAACTGAGGAAGTTGGGACCAGCCAAAATGTCCCCACCCCAGCATTTCCCTAATGGCTGAATACTCAAGTGGGTCCTCATAGAACAAACGCTATCAACACTTAGCAATATACAGTTTGCATATTGAATGACTATTATATGCAAGCATTTCTTTCCAGCCAGAAACATTTACTGACAAATTACAGGTTTAATTCAATGCTTGGGCAAAATATATGCAATGGGTGGATTTCACTCTGTTTTATTAGCCGATTAGTGATGTTCAAGTCAACCTACCAGGTTTCCTAGTGGGTGGGACAGAGAGACAGAGAGATACAATACCACTGCTAAAACTTAGTTCACTTATATATATATATAGGTTTTGACATTAAATTCAAAGGTGGTGACCACCTGGTTAGAAATTGTTGCATGTGCTTCTATGGTTGTAGGGAGACTCTCATGGGCAGCGTAGCTGTAAATTAAGCTAATCAGGTCTCTCTGCACCCCAGAAAGACTCATACAATCTAACTGCTCGTATACACACATTGAAAATGTAATGAGTCTTCACCTGTTCACAAAGTGGGTAGAAAAGTAATAAAATAACTATTCTAAATTTGTCCACTCCTTTAATAGAGTAGCACAGAGAACAGAACACCCAGAACTAAACGGTAGAAAGCGATTAAATTGCATGTGGTTTTCTTAAGAAATTTCAGGTCGTTCATAAAATGTTTTGTAAAAGAATAGTTCATTAAATGTACATATTTCCATAATGTACTTTTACGTCTTTGCACTTTTTCTAGGAAAAATGTTGTCGTTTTTTATAGATTATTATGTTACTGGTCTGGCTGCTGGAGATCAAATTGGGTTACATGTGGCCCCTGAACTTAAATTAATCTGACACCCTCACTTCAGGACCATAGTTACTCCATATAAGTAACAGCAGCGACTTTGTGTGGGAAGTTATATTTCTTTTCATGAACCATGTGCTGACCACATGACATGTGTAATGCCCAGTGAATATCTTTTATTCCAGCTAAGAAGCTAGCTGGACAAATTTACATAACGCTGTAGTCCTACATTCTGTACTGAAACTGATCAATGTATACATAAAAGAGCTTCTATAATCAAACCTAATATATTATAAAGTAAAAATATATTGCAGTGCAAAGCAAACTAGGTTTCACAATAACCACCACAATATTATGCAAAAGCACTGCCATAAATGGATCGGTACTCTCTGGTACACAGTCTGTCTGATATGCTGGGAGTTTTCCTGTCATACTCTGTCCTACCAGGAGTTCTCAAAAGCTGTCTACACCTTCTCCTGTTCATTCATAAGGGCACTTACACTACATTACCTAGAGTGCACTACATGCTCTCTCCTCTTCCACTTCATATAGGCATTAAGCAAGGCTCAGTTTTCTGTAACATTCCACGATAATTTACAGTAACAATTTTTCGATAAACAGGGAAAACGTCACTTCTGACTGGAACAGACTGATAACGTAACTCATCAACAGGTGAACAAGGGGATTACTCTTCCAAAGAGATATAGTCACATCACCTTTTGTGGTTACTGACTGGAACCGCTCTGTGGAAAGACCTAAACTAAATTCGACCTCAACCATAAAATATCTGTTGAGCAGTGAGAGATATTTTATTTAAGGTCTTAGAATATTGATATAAACTGAGTTAAAATACTTTAAAACTATTCTTCCTCTCAGAACTGAGCACAGGTATTGTTATATTTTGGAAAAGGTATTATTAAGTTTTTATAAGAAACACCTTACAAATTACCCACCAGGACATTCTTCTCATTTATTGCCACTAAGTAATGCAGGATATTCAGACACACACACACCCCTGATACACACATGTGAGTGACATCACTGCAGCTGTGGTAAGAACCTGATACTGTACAGTGGTCCTCTACTCAAATAAACTATGTGGTCTCTCGCTCTCTCTGTTCCCCTCTGTCTTGAACACACCACAAACACACACACACAAATAATTGGAATCATTCCTCTGAGATGACACTACAATGGAGGTATAAAAGTAGTAGCTGTCAGCTGGGATTTTAAGTGGAATTAACAACTGTAAAGACTTTTTTTTCTGCAGTCTTATTGCATGCAAATTCTCTCATGATGTGATGTATCTTTGGGGTCACATACATAAAAAAACTTCAGTGCAGACAGTATCTGTAAGACAAACACAGTAACTTCAGTTTATTGTGAATTGTGTTTAGTCACCAACTCAGTCTTGGGCTTCAGTCTCAGGACTCAGTTCTAGAAAGATTTCTTTCTCGCTGCCTCAGCTGACTTAAAGAGTAACATCTGAAACGTATGTATGGTGCAACATACATTCTTTTTGCCATGGTAATGCTGACAGATTCTGATCTGGTGTAGGTGACGTGGCTCAGCCTATGACTTTAGCAGATACAAATTACTCTTCTGCCATTTGGAAATGATAACATTATGTGCCAGTGAAGCCTGTTTGAGTTAACAATGTCCAGAAAGTATAAAAGGATTCACACATGAGGGAAAACTGACGATATCAGACAAACATTTACGCTGCATCTATGGCCACAGCCTCGTCCTCCACTTTAGTTCAGAGTAGTTCCTTGTCCATCCTTATACAGTCTATGGATATAGGTCGAAGTTGGACACATGTGTGTTTCCTTGTTTTATATATATATATATATATGTGTGTGTGTGTATGTGTGTGTGTGTGTATGTATATATTTGTATGTATGTATGTATGTGTCTTGAAAGTGTTTTTCTGTTTTTTAAAAAAGTGAAATTGCAAAGCTCCTACACTTACACTAATACACACTCACCATGCAGGTAAATCTCAGTATTATGGGTGTAACCTAGTAACGACGATCTGGGAATGTACCGCTGTGAGGTGGATGGAACAAGCCAAGATTTACAACCACTCACACAAAGTGGCGACTAGCGAATGGCAAAGCTGAATTTGAGGAGAAACATTGTTTCCCCTGGACTTTTCGAGCCTGTCATGACCTCTACTCCCGTCCTCTTCCTTTATTTTATCCTTCCATCTCACCATCCTATATTCTCTCTTTCCCCACATCCCTTCTTCCTCTAATGAGATTATTTATCTGTTCTCTCCTCATCTAACTGTTATCATGTAAATGTATTTCCTCCTCTTTTTACTGGAGGGAAAGGACAGAGTTTCTTGACACGTAATGGATGTGATGAACAGATTTCCTACCATTAATAAAAATAATCGGTCCTCTGCAAGACTAGTTTTTTTTCACACACAAAATAAAATGACTGATTTTCTTTCTGTATAGTCTCCATTGAGCCCTACAGAGAGGCATGTAAACTTTTTTTCATATTGAATGTTTGATATTCAGCCAGAGGACATTTAAGCAGAACATTTGTGCCGTGTTAAAGTTTCAGTTTTGACACCACAACTCTGTGCTCTCAGAGCAAGTATGACTTTAACAGGTGGTCCTTAAAAGGGCCATACCAGTTTCTGCCTCCAGTGTTTATCCATTCACTACATATCATATATACTTTACCTTAGCGATGATAATCTAAAGCGTTCCACTGTGTTTTTTTTTTTCCTTTCAGGCAACTAGTGGTTTAATTTATTTTAGTATGTTATGAAATTCAGCTTGGACAGACGGTAAACTTGCTTGAGTCAGGCAATCCGTCACAGTGTACATCATGTCCGCCCTGATTACCGCCAGTGTTGCGTTAAAACATAGTTGTTGTGTGGCCTGAAAAATTACCCTACATGATATATTTGCAATACGTATGATTAGTGAATGACTGTAGTAAAATATAGAAATATTTTATCTCCAAGTGAAATGAGGAAAACAGTAACTTAAATGAATGTGTTTGAATTTGTCACTGTTCAGCAGCTTGTAAGGAAATTGAACATTGAAGAGTCTGAGCTGACTGGATGTTGGAAAAGAAAAAAAAGGAAAAAACACAGACTACAATAAAAGGCATTCCTAACAGCTCTGAACACTGATTTTTGTATGTTTCCTGCATATTCATTGTGACACTATGTGTATCTAACCCTCTCTGGTGTATGTGATCTGTTGTTTAACTACTCAGTCATCCAGAACGAAGGGTCACTGAGAAATTAAGCGAGTTGGGAGAGAAGAGGGTTGACCACAGTCCTCCTTTTTTTCTTAAACCACATCCATTTTCTTTCTCACCCCTTTCCTCTCTTCTGTTTTCTGCTGTTTTCCTTGGCTTTCCCTCTCCCCTTCTTCTCTCTCAGCCTCAGTTCATGTATTCAAACCAAATTAAATTATTCACATAATCACTCAGTAATTGCTCGTTTGGAAGGAAAAGGTGCACAGTAGTTATGGCTAATTATTGCTATCTGTAATAACCTGGAACTTTCCATAATTAAACCATCCCTCGCTCCTGCCCCAGCTGTCAATTCTTGTGTTATTACTCTTTCAGTTTCTCTCTCATGCTAGTTTATTTCCCCTTGTTTTTCTGCTGGACTCAGGTTTTCTCCCTCTCCTGTCGTTAGCTCACCTCCCCTCCTCTGGTTACCTCGCGCCGTCGCTTTTTAACAACTGTTTTCCTCCGTCCTCCTTTCCCTCACTCTGTTATTCTAGCTAAGTGTAGATTTTTGCCAAGCTCAGCACTGCTCAGACTCAGAAAATAGCTGTAGTTGGCCTTAATTCATCCCCTCCCTTTCTTCTTCAGTTTTTCATTTTTTTTCTTGTAAAAAATTGTCCTCACTTTTCACAAGACTTCCTTTTCGGATCTCCGACAAAGACTTCTGCGCTCCTGTTGTTGATGTTGAGTCTCTCGGTCTCGTAGCTCTGAGATACTCGTGTAATTTGAATATCTGCAGTGTTGACTGTGTTAACAAATGTTAACCTGACTGCTGTTTGGAGAGAAAGCCTAAAAGGCGTTGCGGCGGCCTCCTCTGACTCCACTGTAGGGGGGCTGTAGGGGGCTTTGGCGGAGATGGCCCACTTAAGGGGGGGACTGACTTTAAGGTTGTGTTTCACACCGACAAGGGAGGGAGTGTAGCGTAATACATTGTAGAACGACTCTGTAGTTCATATTATGTGTTTGGTTAACAGTAGAAGACATGCACCTTAGTAGCAGTTCTACGACATGGAAGATTTTTTTTTTTTTTTTTTAATTTTTTGCATATTTACTTTTTCTCAGGAGTTCCCAGGGTTCTCCAGTCCAGGTTCAGTCTTCCTCTGGCATTGGTCTGCATACCATCATCTCCAGCTAAAGCCACTAAGTTTAAAATCACAGTGGACACCAACCAGCCACCAGTTGACCTCAGTTCTATGTTCAAAGGTAACACACCCGCACTTAGTATATATATACACAAAGATGCATTCTGATGATGTGCTGTTCTCAGTTTAACAAACAATAAAGGTTCTGCATTTCAGTTTCTTTAAACCGAAACACATTGTTCTGTTTAAGCTGTTGTATGATATTGACATGGATGTGGATTGTCCAGTAGTTGAAACTAGTTGGTGGTTCACAATTATTTTCCTTGAGGAGCTTGCTAAACTGTAATTGTTTTCTATAGTTTCTTGTGTTTATGTAAATGAGAAGAATGTTTTTTTATATGGCAAATGTTAGGCTAATATTCATTCAGTCATGAAACACACAGATGTTATTGTACAATACTGAACACGACCAGACAGTTAAAGATTTTAAATGGCTGAGAAGTAATGTCGCAGCCACTTGAGGGCGTTACACATTCCCAGCTGATGTAAGTCTGGTCAGAAAGCTGGGAAGGACAGACTGAGAGAGATGTGTACCTGTGTGTCTCCATTTATTTGACAAATCAAGATTTATGTATTCCTGCGTGTTATCTTCATACAAGTCCAGTATAATTCTGCATATTTGTTTATTTGTGCTTCTTTGTGTGCTCTGTGAACCCGTCCTGTTCCCACAGTTATCTGGCGATCGGCTGCAGTCAGCACGTCTAAACCCACTCAGTGCTCATTGTGTGCCTCTTGTATGAAGAGGGATTTGTACAAGCTTATATTTTGTGTCTCAGTGCGACTGTATCTTGTTCGCCTTTGCTGGCGTCCCATATCATGATAGGCTGTCCTATCTGTCTCATCACGCTGTTTGGTGTCTTTCTGTCTCTCTCCACAGAGTTTTCAGCAAAATCTGAAGATAAGGATGGGAACAGTTTGGCTTTCCAGTTTCTGTCAGGAGCCAAGGTTACCGTGTTGGCCTCCAAGACCTCCCGTGAGTGTAACTGCAAGATGAACGGGACGGGACTTGAAACACTGGTTGCCTCCATCTAACCTGATTTAAATGCAGGATTAGAAGAAGCCTTGCCATTTCCAAAGCAAATCTACTCCTGCTCGATAGTTGTTAATGCCTCTTAGGTGTATTTCAGTGGCCTTTTGATACATCTCTAATATTTTACAATATTGTAATAATAAAATAACAACCACTAAAGACACATATTTTAAATGTGAATCCATTATGTTTTAAAACAACTTTAAATACATGGTACTATCCGTCTGTGAGTCCTTTTGTATAAGGTGACTTGTATTATTACTATGAAGTAGTATATACTTATAAGGTGACATTGACAAACATCAACAGACAGTCACAAAGACTTTATGACATGTATCATATCCATTGACAGCTTTGAGGACTAACCTTGATACCTTGTACATGTTATTCAGCGTCAGTTAAGTGAGCCTGTTGTTCGTTTACTAGAACGTTACCGTATCCAGAGTGACAGCTTTGAGGACATGTGGTTGGTGGTGAAGGAGCTGGTTCAGAGGTTTGACCAGCATTTCTCCAAACTGGGAAT
Organism: Mugil cephalus; assembly: GCF_022458985.1. Classification (NCBI taxonomy): domain Eukaryota; kingdom Metazoa; phylum Chordata; class Actinopteri; order Mugiliformes; family Mugilidae; genus Mugil; species Mugil cephalus. The sequence continues at coordinate 2,249,264 of NC_061780.1, forward strand.
CAAGGACTTCAAGAAAATTTTCAGTGGACCACTCCCCCTCCAGGAGTACTTCCTGTCTGTAGACCATCACTTCCAGGTATAAACACCACAAAATCAGGGTTTCAGTTTAGATGTCAAATTTGACTGTAAATCGATCGTTGTAAGAGAGCAAATACAAATAAATCTGATATTGTTTAGTAGCTTTTTTGTCTGATATGAATTGAAACCAGCTATTTGACCAGCATGTGGCTGTGTGTGTTTTAGCTGCGTGTCAGTGCTCAGCAGTATCAGGACCTGCTGTCGGAGCGAGCGGTCCAGTTCAGAGCCATCCAGCGCCGCCTGCTGACTCGATTCAAGGACAAAACCCCAGCACCACTGCAGAACCTGGACACACTGCTGGACGCCACTTACGGCCAGGTCAGACACACACACACAAAGCTTTGCTTGATAGAAGTCTGCAGCTCATCAGATCTAACCACAAACGGATTTTGAATGAAGAAATGTATTTTTTGACAAGAGCCAGTTGAGGAGAGACAAAATTTAGTAAGTTCTAGCCATAACGTTTGGCAATCTGAAATGGACCGGGACCAAGTTAAACAAATCTCAATTCTGAGGTGACAACCAATGGGAGTGATTCATATGCTTGATTGACGTATGATGCGGACACAGAATTCCACAAACATTTATCGCGAGGGCTTGGACCGAATCCACCATGGTGATCGTGGGATGGTGGTTTATTTTCAAACGGACAGTGGTGACAGCAAACACAGCATGCTCCATCCATGCGCTAGCAGACTTTTTATGTTCTGCTTGTTTCAGATATTTGGGGTGAGGAATTTAAGAATGATTAACTTGGTCACTGCAGCCTGGCACATATACAAAACAACTACAAGGTCCAAAAGGTCGGTGAGAAGCGATCATACATGAGCTTAAGTGTATCAGACACAGGTCATATCTGGTTAAAAAATGTGACTATGTGTGTGTCTTTGTGTGTTTGTGCATCCAACTGGGTGTGAGCCTTAATAGAGCATGTCCAGAAATCACCAGGATAAAATGTGCACAGACACATCATCCCTGTGTGTCTCAGTGTGTCCTATTCCATTTATGCTATTGACGACCATTTCAAGAAGGGTTTTTTGTTGAATGTATATGGACTTGGGGTGAAGGTTTAGTGTGAGTGTACATGTGTGCAGTGAAGTCGAGGTTTGTATAAATCTGATTGTAAAACAACACAGACTTTAAAGCTTTTGTCTCACCCTTTGTTTAACTTTCCTGTTTGGGAGGGCGGAACTTTATTAGTGTCATTGTGATATTGGGTGAGTGAGACAAAGTGATGGTTGCTTGCCTCTGCTGTTTACTCTAAAGGCTGACTTGGCGGTCATCCCTTCCACCGTCCATTAGCTTCTTGTTAACATAGCAAGCCTGGGTGACATCACCTCTTCATTAGCTGCTGAAGCTGTCAGTACGTCACCGTTCGCTCTGTTTGATCAGAGCCACTCTACATTCATTTAATGCAAATCGACTTTCAGAGTTCTGAGACTTTGTTGGAGCTTAATGAGAGGAAATGAATGAGCTTGTTGAAGTTCTTAATGCCGTTTTAACCCAAATAAACTGTGTTCACCTTAGGTTGGCTCGGTTCTTGCCAAGATAAGCAATCAAGGAGCCTGATCTAAACAAGTCTGCCTTAAATGTTAATACGCTCACCCCGTTAAAAGTCTGCCGCCGTAACCATTTAATCAGCAGCACTTAGCGCGATCATTCTTCACCGGCAATACTATTAGGCTTGATATACAGTGATTAAAAATGAACAATCAACTGATAATTTCCGTAAATATATCAAAACTGTAATTGTTCTGAGAACTCGGATTAAGTTTCTAAAATTACATTCATGTGAACCTTATTGTGCCCCCGCTCAGCTGTTTCAAATACCGACTATGCTGCTATGGTCTCACCTTGACTTTAGTACTGGCTGAAATCAATGATCTGGGAAAAAGTGTCCCATTACTTTGAAGAAATAGGATGGAAACCAGATAAAACAAGCTACACGTACAGTTTCCATCTACCTTAACATATTTACATGAGTCATGTAGGAAGTAGAATATAATCAATCATGCCAAACATCACACTGATCTCTGCAATGCTTTGTGTGCATTTCTATAACGTCTTTTACAGTCAATTAGATTCACTTTCATTGAAAATTCACCAATCATGCTGACAATTCTGAGACATGTATTTCAAGCTGAATCTAATGATCTTACAGTTATTTTTTGTCTCACGTTGACGTATTATGTTTCTACAGTTTCAGTCAAAAGTCTGAAACTTTTCCTTGACCTTGTTGTGACTTCACACCATAGTCTGGATATAAAGATGGACGACGTGAAGTAAAAGAACATTGAGCCTTGTTGTTGTTCTGGCCTCATTATCACTGATAACTTTGGTGTTTCATTTGAAAAATCACATGTCAGTGCTGTAATTTCTCTTTGGTTTCATTATCTCACTATAATAAGATCATATCACTTGCTTCCAAAGATTCACTAGAGGTCATTCTATTTCCATTTGTACATAAACTATATTCATCACTATAAAACTTGTGTAACCTTATAACTCACACTGTCGGCTTCCAGTCAGCATGTGAATCAGCTGTCAGAACGTCGTTGTCCCGTGCTATTCAAGCTGGTTTGTAGTTCTGAAATCACGACTATGCCTCATCATGCTAATGCTTTCTGCTGTCACTCCTGTCCATCACCCCTTCTTTCTCTCCGTCTTTCTCTCTCCCTCTCTTCCTGTCTTCCCGCTATGCAGCGGCTCGTATGCGGGAAGTTTCTGACACACTATACACTCTGTAATGTATACACACCCGCCATAATGGAGGCTATCGACGGCTGGTCGGAAGAGTGATGAATGCGTCAAATTAATAATTCATGTCAGTATTAAGAGTCATACTGCTGAGGCCAGAGCCAGCTCAGCAGTTTGACTTCTTGAACAGGACAGATTGTGTGAGGATACGTCACAGCCTTTTATTTATTAGAATGCTTGACATTGGCTTTGGCTAGGCTTAAAATCAAATTCATTTGATTTTATTGATCTCACAGCCATTCACTTCAAGTTCTGCTTGTAGCTTCTGATGTCATGAGTTGCACGTTAACTCAACGTGTGAAGGTAAGACATTGTTCCTTCACTTCTCCCTCCATGATCTTTTGTAAAACGCTACCAGTCTTTTGAAAACCTTGGTCAAAACCTCCACAGGTGAAACCTTGTTAAATTGTTTAGAAAGCAGAAACTTTGAAGCCTGCAATCACACTGTTGGTGGAATGGTAAAGGAATGTGTGGCCAATCAGGAATGCTGGTGAACCAGGCACCTCTTTCATTTAGCTTCGGAGGAATGTCTGCCGAGTAAATTTTCTGCATCAATCTTGGTGAATGGGGGGGGGGGAGGATTTCCCCCTCGTTAGCGATGTGTGTCTCCACATGCATCGGCCGGCCATCGCCGACGAACCGTCAGAGATAAGAGGAATGAGCTCCCCATGAGAATATTCTGTGGTTGGCTGTGCATTTATGCAGCGGAGGATAATATTTCCATTGTTCATGCTGCCTTTATGAGCCTATATTTTATTCATGGATTCCTGAGAGCTAGTGAGCCACGTCTGAGTTTATGTGTGTGTGTGTACATGTAAAGCTCAAGAAACTTTTTCATCTGCCGACTACAGTGGCCAGATTCCAAAATACACCCAATGCTTGAACCGGCCGAAAGTGATGGATGAGTTGCAGAATAGCTTAAGACCCATGAAGGATTGTTTGTAATGTGTCACAGTAGCTAGTAGAGAAGACAAACCAGCTATGAACAAATTCCCTAGTTTGTTTGCAGGCTGAAGGTAATTTCCAGCTCTGCTCTGAGTGTTTCTGTCTTCTGTCCTGGTTGGAGGTGTGTTTCTCCTCCACCTCCCTCTCATGTCACTCCTTAAAAAACCATCCGTCATCACAGCCCCTGTGTTTTGCGCTCTCCCCTTTAACTGGTCTTTGATTAATCTATGGCTGCCAGAGGTTAGCCTGGCATTAGTGTTACTCGCTCTATCTCACTAACCTCTGAAATTCAAGGGGGAACCCAGGGCTGTCACTCAAAGAACTAAAAACTAAAAGCCCTGAAAGAGTTTGTGGAAACGGATGAAGAAAAGGCCAGAGAGGGCTGAAAAAAAGGGAGAGACTTTTCAGTTTCCATAAATATTTTCCTCAGCGGTGTTTCCTCTGGAGGTGAAACGTCCGTCGTTTGTTAGTATTAGCATTAGCGCGGGGCTAGCAAGCACTGCTGTGTGGGAGGTGGTGGGGGGCCTCGGGAGCCAAGCCGGGCCAAGCCAAGCTGAGTTTCCCTGTAATTATGAGTTCAAACGCTGGAAGAGGGCGGCTCGCTGACTGACGGGGTGACTGACAGGCCGTCCAGGGGCCTCGCAGGGCCCCTAATGGAGGCTTCTGGTAGACAGCATCTTGATTTATCTGGCCCCAAATGGAGCCCTAAACATGGCTAAACACAGATCCCACTGTGGAGAGTAGGACCACCGCCATTAACAGTCAGGCCTCTCACGGCCTGTGTCTATATGTGTGTATCCAAGAGTACATGAGGAAGTGCGCATTTGAAGCAAGCGTGTACAGCATGTGTTTGTGTACTTGTGTTTAATTTGTCCATTTGTGTGTGTGCATGCATGCAGTAATGTGTTTAATCAGATTTTGCTAGATGTGGTCATATACAGTTGTGATGTCAAGGATGGATTTCTGGATATCACTGACTGTGTTCATATACAGTGTCTATTCTCTGTATGTGCGTGTAGCAGAATCATGTCTGGCTGTTTCTTTACCTACATGTGGATGTGCAGTTGGTGTATTGGGGAGTTCAAAAAGTTAAAAGAGACACTCAAAGCATAATAAAGAAAAGAAATCCTATTCAAGGACAGTTCAAATATATTGAAATGACAGAATTGATAATGTAAGAAAGGCAAAAAACAATAGAGACAATAGAAAATTCACCAATTAATAGTTGCTTTTTTCAAAACGTGCAATGCAAGCAGTCAGAATCTCAGAGTTCTTGTCGTTAGAGAAAGATTTCTTTTTTTCTATACTGATTGTCTTACAGTGTGTGATCAGAGCTGACAGAAGCCTGCTGGATCCATGCAGACACACATAGACCCACAGCAATACAACTAAACCATACCTGAACCCCAACAGGCTAAATATGATTGGGACCCAACCCACCCCAAGTTCCTACTCTCTTCTCAGTTACAACAGGAAGGAAGAGGAAACATACAGATCAGAATTGTTTTACTGTGGCTTGGTATCAATTCTCAAGACTTTTATCAAGAACTGAATGTTTGTTCAGATGTTCTTGCACAGATGCTTTGTGTTAAGAAATTAAGAAAAAAATTAAGATTTCCATATACAATAAAGAAGGCTATTCGAAGATTTTGGTTGTGGAAAACTGAGGTATTTCATTGGTGTGGGTAACATACCCCACTCATGTGTGCACATGAACGCCCTCAGATGTGTGTATTTTTCTGAATGCCTGTAAATCTATGTTTGAAACACTGTATCTTGAGGAACTTGCACCCAGGCTTGCGCTCTCAGTTGAGTGTTGGTGTGTTAAAACATTAACAAGTGTGTGTTCATGTAAAGGTAGTGAGTGTTTATGTGGTGTGAATGGCAGCCTCTTAGGTGCCTTGTGCGTTTGTGTCAGATTAAAGGACCGATGGGAGCTGAGAAACTTCCTCTCTCTCGCTCTGTGTCTTTCCCACTCAATAATTTTCTGACTCCCCCCAGGAGATATTTTACCCCACAAACACCACACACACACACACACGCATTTTCACCCATCGGTTCTTTCGCTCTCTCTCCTGATCTCACACACTGAGACCCTTCTTGAGGCTGAATGGAGCACAGAGGGGTGGCCGTGGCCTGGTTTGTTTTCCTTCAGACAGACTGTTTATGTGACTGTCTGTCTTATCAATGAATGGCTGTCTTTCATTCATCTGACTGACACTCGGTGTTCTGTGTATGCCACTGTGTGTATGTCTGATGGTGGTCGGCTGTCTCCTGGGTGTGAGATTTTGTCTTTTTATCTCTTGATGAGGAGCCACAGCAAAACCAGCTATACCTGCAGACACACACGCACACACACTGGAACACAGACTCACAGAGCCAGTCTTCAAACAGGCAGATAGGCAACTAAAAAAGAGAAAGTTTTCCTTTCCTTTAACCAATATTTTTATTTTTTCCCCCTCCTGATTTATCAAATTTACAGTATTGAATATCCTGTCCTGTGATCTTCAAATTTAAACACCCAAAGAGTCTCTTTTCAAAATTAGTGCTTTACAAAATTACTTTTCACTTCTTCAGCCCTGACCACACATAACAGTTTGTTGCTCATCGATATGTTGCGTTGTTGGTCTCTAGTAGACATTCCAGGCTCTGGTTGCCTAATATTTCCAGGCAAAATGAGATGAATATAAATATATTGCTAGTATGTAGCTAGAGCTAGCTATTCCTCTTGTTAAAGGACAAGCAAACCCTGTCAACAATGCTGCCACCCCGTCTGAACTCACGTGATCAGACTCTTCCATCCGTGGTCACCTAAGAGTTAACATTGTTTCAACTCCTTTTTAACCCGTCATCACTACAACTCATGGAATTTTATTTTATTTTCATATTCTGTCATTGCTGCATTTCCATTAACCTCTGAAATATCGCTAAAACACTTTTATGCTCCTGTGAGGTGGTTTTTCCAGACTTACTGATAACAGTTTATAACAAGAGTGCAATGGAAACACTTCTCCACATTTCCCTGTCACCAGTATCACTGCAGATGATACAGGGGTCATGTGACCAGTTCGTTTGGAGTCCATTTCCTCAAAGCGAAATCTTATGTGATGAGTTTTTAAGACAATTAAGGGATACTGGGAGACTTTATGAGAGTTACAGCTCATTCACGAAACACAGAATTTCACAAATATTGTTTTTATTTGACGAAAAAGTGTAATGGAGACGCAACTATTGTCCCTTTCAGGATGCCAGAAGTTCAGAGTGCTTCTGGTATCAATATTTTCCTTTAAGCAATGTATCAAATGTTCACTGTGAATGTCATCATTTGGAGACATTTACCTGATTGATCCATCCTGTTCCATAGTGTCCTCTGCAACCTGCTATTTGAGTGTTTTAGCTTTCTCTCATTGTTATCATTGGCATTGTTTTTTTGCTGCTTCAGACATCTGTTGTCAGCATGGAAGCTCCAAAAACCCACCGTTCGCAACTCTTCAGCACTAGTGTGCGTACAGACATAGCTAGCTGTAGTCTACCTTTAATACGAGAATTAATTGCATATTATTAGTTTCACTGAGGCTTGATCCTGCTGTGTCTACGAATATGTTAGTAAAAGGTTGTTGTCCACTTCATTATGATCATCGGTTGGTAGGTTCATGTTTTTCTTAACACTCCTGCAGTTTTGGGTTTTTTCTCCTTGTCTGCCTTCCAACTTTGATTAGTCATGGACAAATAAAGCAGATGGCCTTGTCTGTTTTATTCAGTTATTTTGTGTATAAACAGAGCTTCCTTTCAGTTCTAGGTAGCATTAGGTTAAAAAGTATGTTTAAAGTTAAAATGTTTTCGGCATTTAGTCTTGTAATATCAGCTGGATCAGATAAATGTTAGTGACAGAGCTTTGCTTCCCTGCCCAAACCAAATCTGCCCTGCCCTGACCACCAAACTAGGTTTGGGCCAAGTCTGGCTCGAATTTCATTTAATTCCCCTAGGCTTGATCAGGCCAGGTTCCATTTTATTTATCTTTCCCAGATTTTAATCAGGTTCAGGCTCATTAAAGCAGCAGCGGTTGTGGGTGGGTTAGCACACAATCCATATTGGTTCCACCAGGGTTAGGCCACAGCTCTGGGCCCAACACAAGTTCTCGTATGAAAGTCAAGTACAAAAAACAGCGGGAGCAAGAGAAAAGCAATGGATGAAGCATCTGTGCTGTTCTTTATCAGAGCGACATAGACGACCTGCCAGAGGATTTCCTCATAGATGTGGTGGAGCTCGAGGAGACTTTATTATTCACATATGGATGTGGTCAGAAGGAGGAGGGGTAAAAGACTGTCAAGGAGGGGTCAGAGAGTGAAATTCAGAGAAAGATAGAGGAGATGGAGAGATGAAAAGACAAATACAAAAATGACATTGACACACAAAGAATGAGAATAATGCATATACTAAATGTTAAGACGTCAAAGGGGAGATAGATGAGGTGGATGGAAGGCGTTGAGGGATACAGGAATATGGACACGGATTACGACATGAGAACGGACAAGTGCAAAAGTAGAAAAGAAGGAATACCGTGCAAAGACAGTAGATGGATCTCTGTTTTGAATACATGTTGACACAATGAGGATTCTCTTTTCTTTTATATTAAAATGCAAAATTATGCAAAATATGAGACAGAGATAAGAAAAAAGCATTTAGATCTGCAAAGAGAGGGACACAAAAATAAAATGTAAATAAAGTGACAGAGATAGAAGTCAGATGAAAAGAAATTGGAGAGTAAAAGATCTCCTCCTCTTTTCTTCCCCTCTATCTCATCCTCTGATCCCACAGCTGAAACAATCAAAGAACAAATCTGACTTTTATTGTCTGTTTCTCTTCCTATTCATCTGCTTTCATCTGACTGCTTTCCTGCAAACCACAGAGTGATCCCATCTCTCCACTGTACCACGGAGGACAGACCAAAGAGAGGGAAAGGCAACAGAGAAAGAGAAATGTGAATTAATCATGTCAAAGATGAGCAGAGCCAGGAAGGGAAATAGTAAAAGAAAATCCAAAGCATAGAGAATGACTTGAATTTGAACGAATATGACATATATTAAGAACAAATTAAAAATATGACATAGTGACAATGAAACAAAGAAGAAACGGGATGAATGTACATTTAAATTTGATAGTTGAAAAGCAGAGAAAAAAGTCAAGGGTAATGAAAGAAGTAAAAACAAAAGTGAAAAACAAAACATGGGAATGAGTCAGAACAAGTCCCTTGTCAATAAAGTAAAAATATAAAACACAACAATGTAATATTCTGTAATGATAAACAGCAATCTGGGTTCTTGTTGTCAGTTTTCTTGCTACAACAGTCAAGTATTCGCTAGTGAATATATTGAGAAGTTTCCCACCGTGCTTACCACATCATTTCTCATTGTGTCCTGTTGCTGAGCACCAAGCAGAGATTTAATAAGTCATCCATGTTGGAAAGCTGTCACGCTGGGAGGAGATTAGAAAAGCAGAGATTATAGGCTGGAAGATTTTTTTTCTTGTTGCTTTAATTAAACAGTCTGATAGTTCAGTGCCAAGATGTGACTTTGCACTCTTAGTGGACTGAAGTCAGCAGCTTTGGCCGTCGCTGTTAACCATCCTGGACCGAGACTCACTGTGTCTGGTGTCAGAGGTCAAATCTGACTCTCTGTCTGTTGCCGTCTCAAAACTGTTTTTTCTGGCAGCAAAGTTTAGACTATAGCTTATAAAACCGCAGCAGTTCTGCTGTTTACATTCTGCTTTGGTCAGGGGAAGCTTTTGTTTAGCTGTAGAGTAAATGAAATCAACTTTGCAGCTCACAAGACAATGTGTGGAGTTTAATGCTGTCGACCACGAACTGTAAACTTTTGTGCTTTCAATGACGTTGTGAACTAAGAGACCACAGTGAAGTGACGATTGAAAAACTCCATTTGTGTTCTGTGCTCTGCACTAGTGAGTGTAGTGATAGGGCGGTAATGCGTTAACGTTGACTGGTCAGTGTTATAAAAACAAGACCTTAAGTAAAATGTTACAACAATATGAGGTAGGGGCATACTATTAAAAAAACAAGAAAAATAGTACCTTTTTTACATTTCTCTTATTCTCTCATATCTTGTTTCGTCTCTGCTTTTAATGGCAATGTCCCACACAGAGGATAATGTACTGTAAAAACATCATAAAAGTGATTATAACTGCTGGCCAAATAGGATTTGATGAATTATTTTAAAGCTAAATACAGCCATAATAACTTTAAAAAGATTAAAAAACAAACAAAAAGCCACAACATGAAGTATGTGGGGCTAAAGAAAGGCATCAGTATGGAACAGAATAAAGTAAATTATTAGTCCAAACCACTAAAATAATATAAATTGTGTTAATGTTCTTTCTTTTCTGCCCAAAATGCAGCAAATATACTATATACACTGATGCATAGATGTCATAGATCTATCACATCTATGCTGTGCACACATGACAGGAAATTTACCACATCTGAGTTCTGATGAATAAATTCCTTTTGAGTAAGGAAATGCCATTCCAACAATGGTCCCTGTGTGTGTATGTGTCATTCCATTATTTAATTAGCTGTAAATATAGTGGCGTACGGTTCACGTCATGTGGTCTGCATATATGGAAACCATACGCAAAATGGGACGAACTGGCAGTATGTCTAAGTATAATATACTGGAACAATGTATACAGATCTGCATTCAGAGCTGTAGCTAATGGATTTTGGGAACAGGCTGGAAAACGTTTGTGCGTGTGTTTATGTGTCGGTTCTAGGTAGCAGATGTAATGAAAAGTATGACTGTATATGAATAAAAAAAACTTCAAAGTCAGATCTGATGTGTTACGTCTTTGGGTATGGGTCACTTGATGTCAAACAGTTTTTTGTTAGAGGCTATTAGTTTCTGCTTGGTGAAAATACAAACATTACAGATGCATACTAATATTATTGCTGGTGCAGATGGACTTGTGAATTACAGTACAAAATACAGAGTTCTCTTGCAATACAGTGGCACACAATCCACACCACTGATTTAAGATTTCCACATTTGTGTTCTGTTTAATGGCACCCGGTCCTGAAAGTAAAACAGTGATGGTTTTGATATATTCAGTAAATAAACTACGTGCAGAGGAATTCAGCTAGACTGTTTATGATATCATTACAGTTATTTAGAATGTAATAAATGTGCTCAGGGCGTAAAAAAAACATCAGAACACATATCCAAACACATCAAGCAAACATTGCTCTGTTCTTACTGAGTGTACATAGTCCTCACTATAAGAGAATAAGACATGGAATATTTGTAATGTAGCCATACACCATGAAAGTTTTGTCATGCACGCTTAATTTCCTTCCCAGCTAGTTTGGAACAGTAGTTTGTAATTGCCATGCTTTCTTTCCTGTGTTGATATGGACTGTGGCGCCCATAGGTTTCCTGCAGCGTGGTTTTAAAGCTCAGTATAGTGGCATTGAGGGTCGCCATCTTGCTAATGTTTGCTGCCTTGTAGTTCTGTGTGTATATAAAAACCATCATCCAGATGTTACGATGGAGCAATAAGATATTGAGACCAGAAGTGTTGTTCCAGGAAGATTAAAATAAGGGGCTGATCTATTTGCTGGTTTTAATGAATGGCCCTTAAGGGTCAGATGTGCATGGAATTCTTTCTGCCATAGAATTATGTGTTTGACCCACATGACTGATCACCTCCTGCAGCTCACTTTCTCTAAAGTCAACATGTCTGTCTCTGCATGCTGTGTATGTGCGTTTGTTTCTTCCGACTCACAAACAATGGCTGATTTATAAGATTACACATATTTACTCTGTAATCAGTGTGTGTGTGTGTGTGTGTGTAAGAAGAGAGAGTGTGGCGGCCGTGTGACGCCAAGCTGAGGATATTTATCTTGTTGCAGTGAATTCCCAGAGTTCTCCTCATTTTTTTCCCCCCTCTCTCTCTCTCTCTTACTCCCTCCACTCACGTCTCCCTCTCTTTTCCTCCCGTCCCTCCTTCAAAGGAGACCATTGAGAGAAAGCAAACAGACATGGCAGGGGCAACTCATACACACACTCCAACAGATGGGTATGTGGGTACAACTTATTCAGTGTGGTTTGAGCTGCACGTGCAAATGTGCGTTTATGATTATGAATATATATATGTGTGTGTGTGTGTGTGTGTGTGTGTGTGTGTGTAGCTACTAGTGTGTTTGATCAGATTAGGGATCTAAGCGAAGGTGGACTGCGTTATCACTGCTAGCATCATACTAACGTTAGCATTGATCTCATTTGCTTTACATAAGCATTGCTAGCGTTTTAATGAGCTTTCAGCTTTTACAGTGGTGGGATTATGGAATTTTGATTCAGCTTGCCAAAGCTCCTTAGCTCCAAATTAGTGTCGTTTTCAGTGGGACCTCAACCAAAACCATCACCTCAAACCTTACGGTGTGTGTTTGTGTACATGTGTGTGTGTGTGTGCACACGCACGCGTACGTGTGTGTTTGTTGGCTTCTCAGGTCTCTCTGGTCTGGACTGCATCAAGTGTGTGGTTCAGTGTTGGACCGGCGGGAACGGTGTATGAACAGGTTGTGTTTCTGCATCTGTATATTTGTGTAAGGGGATATGCATGTGTCTGTGTTCGTCTGTAAACGTTCAAGATTTTCTTCTCTTTTTCTGTCTTAAAAGGAAAACAGTTTAAATTATTTTCAGCAGACATGTGTGTCCAAGACACACAGTCAAGAATAGGAGTTCGTGCAGCAGCATTATAGGACTTCAGTAACAACACAGTGGAGTTTGAACTAAGTTTAATTTGAATTTGAATATTAACATGTTTAGCATGCCGTTCATCTGCCTCTCCAAAGTTCCCCCGGACATAAAAGTTAAGTGAGGGAATTTCAGATTGGAGAAACTACGTTTGAAGTTCATCTGAGCCAATCAAATTAGTTTTATATGGTGATAGACAGAAAAGTAACAGTGTTGAACATATACATCATCTGCACTGTTGAGAAGTGAGATATTCAGTCTGTTGCAAAGAATATTTACAGTGAAATAACTTTTAACAACAACTAAGAATATGTCACATAATTTGTTGCTGTTATTGGTTGTAGGTCTATCCACTTGCATGTGACGAAAAAGGCCCAGTAAAAAAAATCCAAATGCTGTGTTACCACCAGGCTACCAGATCATAACCAACATTGTGAGCTAACTGAACTTAAGCTTGAATAACAACTTTTTTGAATTTCAAAAATGCAAAAATCATGTGGACTTAAGACATTAAGTTAAATTGTGTTGGGTCGCTTTAACAAAGACGTCTTTTCAGTCTGTTCTTTCATATAAAAAACTTACAGTAGTTAACTATTAGCTGTTAAATAATAAATGGATGTGGTGGAGGAAAGCAGTGCTCATCATATGTCATATTGACATTGACGATCAGCAGAGTTCTCAACATTTCTAAAATGGTATGAAAAAGTAGGCATGTCATAACTGTCATATTGGTATGCTGATAAGATCCCATTCTATTGGGACATCTTTGTGCAGTACCTCACTGTGCAGTAACAAAAAATCCTGTTGTTTTATATTCAGTTGTCTAACTCTAACATCCTGCAGTAAAATTAATAACTCATATTAAGACAAGAATGTAACTTCAAGGAACTTTTTAAGGTCAAGCATTACTCCATTTCCTGCAGATTTGCATGCAATTAAACTTAACAAATAGGAACAGGCAGGAGGAAAACACAAATATGATATGAAAGAAAACAAGCTAAGATTAAGTGGAGGAAAAGAAACAAATGAGCAGAAACAGGTGAAAAAGACACAGCTGCAGAGAAGTGGTGTGTGTATGTGTGTGTGTGTGTGTAGTACTAATTTGTAGTCAGGATTTCTGTGTTTTGTCTGCCAGGATTAGACTGCCTTGTTTTGGTCTCTCACCACAAACAGACAATACACACATTTACAGACACACACACTCATGTTTCCTTCACTTCCTTGCCATTACTTTCCATTAATTTCTAGACTCAACCAAACCCTCACCACAGTCATTTTGTATAAATCTAACCTTTACCTTCACCTAAACCTTAAATCAAATAATCATACCAAAGTGTGCTTTAATAGAGACTTTTTTTTTTGCCATAAATGGAAGTGGGATCCCACAATGCGCCTCTGTAAATAGACATGGTCTGCACGGCATGACTAATACAAGATACAAGTACACACACACACACACACACACACACACACACACACACACACACACACACACACACACACACACACAGTCAGGAACCCAACTTTCTCACTGCCCTATCCAGTCGTATTTTATCTTGTGACAGTAAAGAAAACGCCGCTACATGTTTAAGCAGAGAAGCGCTACATTTTGAGGATTTTCATGTGGTATTCTAACCAGGTTTAGAAAATTACATTTCATTTTGCTTCGTTTTTAGTCTCCTGACTGACACAATTTTCAAAAGAGGCTCCTGAGGGCAGGACATAGATGATGCTGCCATAACAGGAAAGCAAACCAGCCATGTAGAGACATCCTGTTGTATCTCTGCTGGGGTCAGAGGTGTGGCTCGTCAGCCTCCAGAGTTAACGTTACGTAACATGTTTAAAAGTGAATTATGGGTTTTGAAAGAATGTTAAATATGTTTTAGACAAGTAAAGTGGAGTGTCTTCATTTTACCACTACCACCCTTTTACCACTAACCCTGGAGAAAATTTAGCACTGGATCACAATGGCACCAGAAAGCAAGAAATCATATGATGTGTCAAATGACTGATGATCCTAGACACCGTGCACTATGTTGTCTGTCCCATTGGGAGTTTTTTTTTTTTTCAATACTTTTGTACCTCATTTTACTCTAGGTGTTTCTTCTATCTATCAGAGAATCACAGCAATGATGCTGATATGATATAAAGCTTAAAGCTCTGCAGCTTTAATTGATATGGACTAAATCATAATTCCCATGCTAGTAATTAGAAAAGCTTGAGGACTTCTTTGTGTGGCAGTCATCCTTTTTTTTTCTTTTTTCTTTTTTTTAATATGAAGCAACTCGGCAGAATAATAAATCATTTTAATTGACTACTTTCATTATACTCTAGATAATTTCAAAATGTATGAGCGTTATTATAAATGATTGCCTGAAAACATAAATCAGCGTCAGTTCATTAGTAATGAGAACCCTCTAAAATATTCTTTATTTGTAGCTTTTATCTAAATATAATGATAAATAAGTAAAACTTTACAGATTAATATATTTAATAGTAGACTACACAAGTGTGATTCTGTGTTAATTATTGATGTTGTCATGTTGATGCAGAAGAATTTATGTGTATGGAAACTTCCAGGATTGGAATTCTAATGAGATTTGTACAGGTCTAACTAACGTCAGGACTGAGATCAATAAATAATAACCTGACACACACACATGAAACAACACTGTTTTCGGTTTGGAGCAGTGGTAGAGATCCATTAGAGACAAGAGTTGTTAGAATATTCCCATACGCACCAGATGATGTCGGAGTTTATTTGAATACAGACACAAAACTGAGATTGGATTTGAGACACATGTTAATGCCAGGTCTGAACACGTGTACCTAAAACTGCTCACTTGGGATCGGATAGCTCATCAGATCTTGAAGAATTCAAAAATAACAGATGATGACAAACTAAGGCTAAACTTCTGGAAAATCTTTCTGCCTCTGTGCATTACAGAGTTAATTCATTTCATGAATTTTTGTGTGGTCGAAATAACGCCAGTAATAAATTTAGATAGACAAATCTGTTTGTGTGTGTGTGTGTGTGTGTGTGTGTGTGTGTGTGTGTGTGTGTGTGTGTGTGTGTGTGTGTACATGATCACTCACACACTTGCATTGTACATAAACATGTGTGTAGTCATGCAAACAGCCTGTCGTGTGTATTACATTTGTGTGTACGCATGCAGCCTGGGAGGTTAGTGTGAACTGTTAATGACAGGCCTGTGTGTGTGTGTGTGTGTGTGTGTGTGTGTCTGTGTGTGCATGTGTCTGTGTGTGTGTAATGAGTAGAGAGAAAGGTTCTGTGTGATTATAGGCCTCCTCTTTGGACCAGAGAGCCTAAATATGGCTTCAGACTAAACACTGTACCCCCTACACACACACATATGCTCACACACAAATGCTCACACACCACACCACAGACCACATACACATTGGCAACATACAGCACATATGAAGAGAAAAGTCTGAAAATAACTTGAAGATATTTTTATGATCAGACAGGATAGGAGTTATCTTCGCCCTGTGTGTTTCTGTGCTCTGTTATTGTGTGTGGACTCACAAACCATGAGACCTAAAGTGAGTTGTGTCATCTGGGTTTGTTTTGTCATTCCTGGATAATTTTGATCTGAAGTGTTTGGCTAAAGGTTTTACTTTGTACATTTGGAGGAAACTAGTAAGTTTACAGGTAATTCAAGACATGCAAATCTTTGCGTGTTATTTACCACATTACACTTGTAATTAAATCTGGAGAGGGGAAATTGGAAATCTGCACAGTGATGGTCATGTGTTGTCAGGAGTCCCAACACTGCCCCCTCGCACACGAGAT